>NC_034414.1:24104610-24235980 GCF_002078875.1 Numida meleagris
GTGCCGGAGCCCCCGACGGCGCGGCGGAGCGCTCGGCGCTGCACCATGGCCGCTGAGAACCGCTCGGCCGCGGGCGGCGGCGCGCCCTGGGGGCTGCCCGGTGAGTGCCGCGGGGCCGGGAGGGGGCAGGGTCTCTCCGTTGGGGTCCGGGGAGATGGAGGAGCACGCGTCGAGGTGCGCGGTGCCGGGCGGAGGAGCGTTCGGGAGTCGAGGGGGCTCTCCTCCAACTTTCCTGGGTGCCCCCGGGGGTGCCCTCCGCAGCGGGAACGGCCGTCTCTTCCCGGCCCCGGGAGGAGCGGAGCGGTGCGGGGCTGCACCCGGCGGCGGCTCCGTCCGGGCAGCGCCGCTCCGCGGTCTGTGCCCGCTGTGCCCTGTCCCGCGGCTCCGGGAGCGTTCGCTTCCCCGGTACCTCCTCTTGGACGGAGATCTGTCTACCGGGCAGGACGCTACGTGCGTTTTTGCCTATGCTTTCCCCTGGTTTTGGGACAAGATGCCCTCTCTTTGACTACTTTGTCCTTCCCGACCCGGGACGCGCTGCGCAGAGCCCCGGGCCTCGAGGGGCAGCGCTCCTCCCGGGCCGTGGGTGCCCCGGGCCGCGTCTCCCGTGCAGCTGCCCGCGGCCGATGGGTCGGGCAGCCGCACACACCTCGTTCCCAAAATAACGGCATTCCCTTCAAATCGAGGGAACGGCCCTCGGCGTATTCTCAAATCAGCACAACGCCAGGTTCTGTCCTTCCTCGGTCTGAACCCCTCTGACTGCGCTGTGGCCGTGATTTTGGTCTGCTACTTGCCGACAGCATGGTTGGAGCATTGCTCCCCCAGCTGCAAAGCAGCAGCCGCACCTCCGGGCTCCTACTGAGTCCCTGAGCAGCGGTGGGATGCTCTGGGCATCGCTACTTCCAGCACCTGGTGCTCGGGCACCTGCCATTCCCCAGCCGTGTTGCTGCCACGCAGCCCAGGGCTGTGTCTGTGTCACCCTCACGAGCAGCCCAAGGAACACCCTCATGGCCCCGTGCTGTGCTCGGCCATGCAGAGCCCCACGCTCACCGGGCAGGGGCACACAGCAGGGGCACCGTCAGTGTGGGGTGCTCAGCCACATGCCATGCCCGCGGCGGCAGGTCGGTCTGTGTTCTTTCACAGAAGAGAACTGAACTGAAATGATTAATTAATGCCGTGATCCAATTACTCTGAGTTTGCAGAAGGAGCGTGGTTTTTCTCTTTAAACTGTCCCCACGAGGATCCTATTGCTATCAGTTTTTGTCATGGTCGCGGGTATTTTGCTTTATTCTTTTGTTTGTTTGTTTGTTTGTTTGTTTCTAATGAAAATGACAGACATCTCCCCAGGAAAACGCAGACAAAGTCGGGTAATAATAATAACGAGCTGAGGAGGAGCGGCAGCGCCCAGCAGCGCCCAGCAGGCCTTGGCCCTGGAGCTGCCGTCCCCTGACATGCTGAGACACGGCCTGCGGTGCTGAGGGCAGGTGGTCACTGCAGGGCTGGGGGGTAGGAGTGGGGGAGCAGCACAGAGAGGGAAATGGGGGCTGTTTGCAGCGGGTGCCACCTTCGGCGCCAACACGGCTCTCCTGGCCGTGTACACGCAAACATGGCACGAGGTTCTGAGCCCAGACAGCCCTGCTGCTCCTTGGTGCTCCGAACTGAGACATTAATGGGCATTGTCCGTCCTCTGTTGGCCATGGGGACATGCCCCTCTTGTTTTTCATCAACACAAGGGAGGTTTGCTTGCATTTCAGCATCCACCTGCACTGGTTCTCGAACTGCACACTTAGAGGCCAGCTCAGGAAGCTGCAAGGTGTGCACTGGGGCAGTGAGGCAGAGGGAGTTTGCACCCAGCCATTGCTATCCACTTCCCCTCCCACCTCCATCCCCGCTCCTCAGCCTGCCCCTTTACCAGCGCCTGCCCCAAGCGATGGGGATGCTCAGCACCCGAGCACCACGGGAGCCCCTTCACACTGGCATTTGGGGGCTCACCAGGGCCTGCCCGGGGTTGGCATCCCAAGCAGAGCCACCTTGGCCCTGCGCTGCTGCTGTGACGCATAGGGGTCAGCGGAATGCAGGAGCCGTGGCGGCTGTTTGCTCAGCCTTGAGAGCCTGGCAGAAGAGCTCCATCGGTCAGCCGGCAGGAGGGGCAGCAGCAGCAGCCTGGCCTTTAAAGGCAGAGCCCTGCACAGTGGGCAGGCTGCCCCAGTGCTGCTGAGCGCTGCAGGCAGAGTGGGCAGTGCCTGGAAGCCGAATGCAGGAGACCCAGAAAGGCGGCCCTTCTGCTGCCACGATGGCCTTAATGCATTTTGCAGCTCCTCAAAGGGCGCAAAAGCAGCAGGCACTGGCACTGCCTGAGTGGCAGCTGGGCACGGCAGTGGTGGCACCGCATGGCACCGAGCTACATGCACCTGGAGGAGAGTGGAGCTCAGGCCTGAGGTCAGGTACGGAAATCAGCGAGGTGCTCTGTGATGCACAGGGTAGGAGCTGGCTGTCCCTGTAGCGCTAAGGGTTAATGCTGCCTTGGTCTGTGTCCAGCAGTGCTGGGCTGACTGGGCTGTGGGAAACTCTGAGGTTTCAGTTGTGCAATGCCAAGGGCGGAAAACATCACTTTATGCAAACACGATGTCCATGTCCAGGTCACAGGGCGGATCCCGAGTGGCAGCTCGGCGCCTGGACCCTGAGCCTCCCCATGCCTCCTCAGCTGGGAGCGGAGCCGCTGGGACGGGACAGGATGGGATGGGGCAGGATGGGATGAGAGGGATGGGACAAGTGCCTTATGGAGTCCGTCCAGGGCAGGGCTGAAAGCAGCACTCAGGGCAGCTGCAATCTCTGTTCCCCCACAGCTGCCTTGGTTTCAAGCTGTTCTTCCCGCTCCCTCTCCCCCAGTCCCTGTCTCTCCCACAGGTGTCTGATCCCAGACAAGGAGGGCACAGCTGCTGTGGGCAGACACCTGTTGCTGCGGTCCTCTCAGCCTCTCCCTCCTTCCCTTCCTGCTGCTCTCTCCTCTCCCCCCTGTATCTGCACCTGGCTGCTGTCAGAGCTCCAGCCCAGGGCTATAGAAGACTGAGAGCATCCCGCTGAGGCGGGCAGCATCCATGCAGTCGGCAGTAGCAGCAGCACAGCTCTGTTTTGGGCTCTGCCAAAAGCCCCGTGCCTCCCGAGTGCTGCAGGAAGGAGGAGTGCTGGGAGTCCTGGGGAGGGAGAAGGCTGGCAGCTGAGGTTGGTACAGCAGGATGGTGTGAGCAGGCCTGGGGCTGAGCACTGTGGGCAAGGGACAGCGTGCAGGGCTGAGATTCAGCCGGTGTCTGGGGCTGTGTGGGCATCAGCATCGGGAATCACTGTGAGATGTCCCCCGGGTACTGCCCGATGGAGCGGGCATGGCTGAAAAGAGCTAGCTGCCGCTTTCAAAACACCAGTTACGGTCATCCACCCCGAGGAGCGGGTTTTCCTTTTTCAACCCAGAAGTTTGCAGCCTGACCTCTGGGTGGCATCATGGGTATTTTGACCGGGCCTCTCCTGTCCCCTCTTCATGAGCTGTGCCGGGTGATGAGCTGCACTTCCGTCTTTCTTCGGGCAACTAAGAGTGCAAGCCTCTGCCATGCTAGTTCAGTGCTCTTAGAGGGGGGTGCTGGTCTATAAACTTAAGTGAAAACAAACCAAACAAACAAAAACCAAACCCAGAAGACTTATCTTAGTAGAAAAGAAAGACAGTTTTTTTTTTTCAAAGCAGGTTTAGGGGCTGGAGTGGTACAGGAGAGGCAGATCAGCTCCTCTGCCCTGCCCTGCCCAGCCCATGCAGCACTTCCATTTCTTCCCTTTCTGGGAAATGCTCCCTCATGCCAATTTTGCTCCACTGATATTTTTAAGACCACTCTCCTCTCACTCATCACTGCAGAGGTCAGCCCCAGGCATCTTGGTTTCCATGAAGGCAATCTGTCTGCTCATTATCTTCCACACCTGCCAGGGCTGGGCTGTGAACCCAGCTGAGGCTAATTACTCTGAAACTGAAGCCGGGCCCTGAGCCTCAGCCCAGCTGGGAGATGGGCCAGATTGGTGCCCAGTAAGATGCTGTAGGACTCATGTGAACATCTTTGGGCTGAAGATATAACAAAATTTGCTGTTTTCCCTGTCCCAGATTTCCTCTTCCAGAAGGAGCTGTTTGCTGCCAGAGACACAGGTGAGCACTAAGAGCCACGCACGGCCCTTTCCTAGGGCTCACAGCCAGGGCTGGACAGTTGCACGGATCACCAGGTGTGACGTTCTTCCTTTCTGTCCCCGTTCTCCTTGCAGACCCCATGCACAACCTCTCCGCGCAGCCCTGGCAGGCAAAGATGGCCAACCTGACCTACGACAATGTCACCCTCAGCAACCGCTCTGAGGTGGCCATCCAGCCCCCCACCAACTACAAGACGGTGGAGATGGTTTTCATCGCCACGGTCACCGGCTCGCTCAGCCTCGTCACCGTGGTGGGGAACATCCTGGTGATGCTGTCCATCAAGGTGAACCGCCAGCTCCAGACCGTCAACAACTACTTCCTCTTCAGCCTGGCCTGTGCCGACCTCATCATCGGAGTCTTCTCCATGAACCTCTACTCGGTCTACATCATCAAAGGCTACTGGCCACTGGGGGCCGTGGTGTGTGACCTGTGGCTGGCCCTGGACTACGTGGTGAGCAATGCCTCGGTCATGAACTTACTCATCATCAGCTTCGACCGCTACTTCTGTGTCACTAAGCCCCTGACGTACCCGGCCAGGAGGACGACCAAGATGGCGGGGCTCATGATCGCAGCCGCGTGGATATTGTCCTTCATTCTCTGGGCCCCTGCCATCTTGTTCTGGCAGTTCATTGTGGGCAAGAGGACAGTCCATGAGAGGGAATGCTACATCCAGTTCCTCTCCAACCCAGCGGTGACCTTCGGTACGGCCATCGCTGCTTTCTACCTGCCTGTGGTCATCATGACGGTGCTGTACATCCACATCTCGCTGGCCAGCAGGAGCAGGGTGAGGAGACACAAGCCCGAAAGCAGGAAAGAGAGGAAAGGCAAGTCCCTCAGCTTCTTCAAGGCCCCCCCAGTCAAACAGAACAACAACAACTCCCCCAAGAGGGCCGTGGAGGTGAAGGAGGAGGTGAGGAATGGGAAGGTGGATGACCAGCCCTCAGCACAGACAGAGGCCACTGGCCAGCAGGAGGAGAAGGAGACCTCCAATGAGTCCAGCACAGTCAGCATGACCCAGACCACCAAAGACAAGCCCACAACGGAAATCTTGCCAGTGGGGCAAGGACAGAGCCCGGCCCATCCTCGGGTGAACCCGACTTCCAAGTGGTCCAAGATAAAGATCGTCACCAAGCAGACCGGGACCGAATGCGTCACCGCCATCGAGATTGTCCCAGCTAAGGCAGGAGCCTCTGACCACAACTCCCTGTCCAACAGCCGCCCTGCCAATGTCGCCAGGAAGTTTGCCAGCATCGCCAGGAGCCAAGTGCGGAAGAAGCGTCAGATGGCAGCCCGGGAGAAGAAGGTCACTCGGACCATATTTGCCATCCTGCTAGCCTTCATACTCACATGGACTCCGTACAACGTGATGGTCCTCATTAACACCTTCTGCGAGACCTGTGTTCCTGAAACCGTGTGGTCCATTGGCTACTGGCTCTGCTATGTCAACAGCACCATCAACCCAGCCTGCTATGCCCTCTGCAATGCCACGTTCAAGAAAACCTTTAAGCACCTCCTCATGTGCCAGTACAGGAACATTGGCACGGCCAGGTAAGCTGGTGCTCAGGGACAACTTCAGCAACGTTCCGGCAATCCTCCCCTTCGTCTCCTTCACCTGGAGGGATCCTCTGCTCCCTCTCACAGAAGTGCAGACTGTGAAATGCTAGCAGGTGATGCCCTTTAATGCTGACGAAGGTCCACAGCACCTCTGAGCTGCAGCTCCTCCAGCCACCCTGGGCCCAGGAGCTCACTGGGTGGCTGGGGAGGAAGGTGAGCAGAGGCCAGATGTGCTAACCAGGAGTCCTCCTAGCACCCTGCCCCGGATGTGCTGGCCAACAAGCATCGGCACTCCTCTTCAGACTGGATGCCTCTTCTTCCTGTGGCTGACCGTCCCCTGGCTGTCAGAGCTTGTTTGCATGCAAACAGCCTAACGCCAGGTGCTTTCAATAGTCCTGTAGACCATTTAATACCCCAGATGAAAAGAAGCAGGGGGCCCAACTCTTGCCAGCCACTTTGGACCAGGCCAGCTTGGGTGTGTGCACAGAAGGCCCTCTTGGACTGTCCAGGCCCAGTCATAAGGACATTGGGGCTGTGCCCAAGCAGCTGTGGTGAGCTCCCTCCTCACCTCAATGTCACCTCCTGGCCTAGGGACCTGCAGGGACAGTGTGGGACACTTGTCCCACTGTGCTGGCCCCAGGGAGGACACAGGAGGTGACTGCTGAGCTTTGTAAATGGACATAACCCCACGGCCGCTACTGTCGTGGAGTCCTCAGCATGTGGGGTCCCATCAGCCCCTCCCGGCCTCGTGCGTGCAGCCTGGGCCCCATTGCTCCATTGCCTCACTTCTGCCAAGGCTGGGGCTCTGCTGAAAGGTGGGGCACTGCCTTGTCTGTGTGTCTGTCTCACCCTGTGCCAGGGCAATGCCATGCGACCTGGAGAAGGGCTGCCCTGGCCCCCTCACTGCCGCTGCCTTTAGAATCCTGACATAGCGTTACCCACATTGCCTGGCGGGTTGGTTGGGGGTTTCGGAGAAGTGTTACAGCTACAGCTGATCCCCAACAAATAAAGACCTCAGACCAGAAACCAAAGGCCGTGGGTTGAGGAGTCCATGTGGTGTCACCAGGTTGTCCTCAGCGTCCCATGGGCCCTGGTAGGGACAGTGAGTGCAGATGCAGATGGTCCATGGGGGACATCCCTGTGTGTGCCTTTGTCCCCCACCACAGGGCAGGGGCAGAAGCAAGGAGAGGGTGGCAGCCTGAAGTGCTGCTGAGATGAGGTGCTGATGTGGGGCTGATGTGGGCGGCACCCAGGCTGCTGTCCCCAAGCACACAGTGACTGCTCTTCTCCTTTCCGGTCCCAGGGGGTTGGCAGAGCCCCTGGTGGTGCCACGAACCCTGCAATGGCACTGTCCCTCTGCAGCATCACTCTGAGCAGAGTCGGATGTGGAGGTGCAGGGCCAGATCCCATTCCTCTCCTGGGGTCCCAGCCCCACAGCACTGCATGGGGATGACAGGCAGGGTCTGACTCATTTATGTTTTTTTAAAAAGATTTTTATTGGAAAAGAAACCAAAACCCATTTCCCAAAAGAGGTGAGAGCACCCAGTCAGCACCACTCAAGGCAACGGTCAGTGGGGTTGTGGCAGCCACCAGGGCAGTGGCAGCAGATTCCCAGGGCCGGCAGGTCTGCTCTCGACAAACTAGTGATTAAACAAGGCACCTCCATGGCAGAGGAGGCGGGAAGGAGGAGGAGGAGAGGAGGAAGGCTGGAGTGTGGCTTGCTGTGGTGGGACAGGCACATGTGTCCGGGGCCGGCAAGGATGCGGGCTGCCCAGCTCTAGTCCTTCCCCTTGCTCTTCTTTGCTGCACCCAATGACCATGGGAGATGTGTTAGCATTACTGCGGCTGCCAGCAGCTCCCTGCCCAGCCCTGGTCCCGAGCGCTGCCTGGGGGAAGCGAGGACTCACCTTTGGCCTTGGCCTTCATCTTGGCAGCGCAGGGCTTGCTCACATAGACCACCTCCTCGCACTGGGCATTGTACAGCGCTTTCTTCAGGACGCCTGAGCGTGTTTTCACACCTGTCTGCGCGCTGCACCCTCCCCAGCTCTCAAACTTGTACTTGCAGTCGGCTGCAGGAAGGGAGAGGCGTTAGGAACATGCGGTCCCGACACGGTCCTGGCCCCCCCGGCCACCTCCGCACCTCCAAACTTCTTCTTCCAGTTGCAGGGGATCTTGCACTTGAGCTTCCTGCTCTCATCGCCGCAGGTGCCCTCGCGGTAGCCCAGGCCGCAGTCCTTGCTGTTGGGGACGCAGGGCCCCCAGTGCCAGTCCTGGCACTCGGAGCCCTCCTTCTTCGCCTTCTCTGCAAGAGAGGCAGCGGCTGGGAGATGGGGTGGCACACCCAGACCCCTCTGTGCCCACCCGGACTCCCGCTCACCTTTCTTGGCTTTGGCAGCCTCGGAGGTGGCCGCCAGCAGCAGCAGTGCCAGGAGGAGGAGGAGGCCCCGGGGCTGCATCCTGCCTGGGGCGGGAGAGGGAGGGATGGGCACCGCGCACCGCCCCGGCCCCAGAAGCGCAGGGGCTGCCATGGTGCCTCGGCCCGGCCCCCGCGGAATCCGGGGGTGGAGGGGGGGAAAAAACCCATGGAAAGCGAACTCCCGCCGCGAGGGGCCGGGAGCGGAGCCAGCGGAGTTCGCGCAGACGGACGCGCGCAGCGTGGGAGCCCGAGGAACGCTTTAACGGGAGAGCGGCGCCCACTGCCGGCACCGCGGCCCCCAGCGCATCTCCGTGCGTGCGTGCGCCGGGCGGGTGAGTGTGTGTGCACGCGTGAGTGCTCATACATTTGCACGCGTGTGCACCCAGCTCTGAGTGCTGAGCGTTGCCCCCGTCTCTGGGAGCCGTCCTGCCCGTCCCGTCCCGCGGCACTCCCGGCACACGGCACACAGCCTTCCACCGCCCGTACCGTCCTCGCCGCGTCCCGGCCCCGGCCCCGTCCCCGTCCCCATCCCTCCCCACTGCCCCGCGCGCACTGACCCTGGATTAAAGCCGAGGGGCGCGCCAGGTGATGCCCGAAGAGGAGCCCCGGCCCCTCCCGGGCACTGTGCCCCGCTCCCGCTCCCCCGGCACCCCTCGGCCTGGCCGAGAGCGCTGGGGGCTCCCGGGCCCCTCCGTCCCCTTAGGGCCGGGGCTGCGGGGGGAGCTTTCCGCACCCAACCCGCCGCCGCCCCTCGCCGCGCACAGCGCAGCCCCCCGCTCCCAGAAGCATCCCCGCACTCCCTCCCCACCCTCAGGGCTGAGAAGGGGTCGCCCCCACCCTGCCCCGCGGGAACCCCGGCCCCCCCCCGAGCCACTTCCCTCGGCGCGGGGCTGGGGGTCTGAGGCGGGGCGGGGGGTGCTGCTGCGGAGCTCCGCGTGCCCAACCCCGCTCACCTGCGGCGCGGAGGTCGCGGAGCGGCGCCGCTGCCTTTGTGTGGCGGCCGCGTGCGGAGCCCCGCGCAGCGCAGCACAGCGGCCCCTGACGTCGGGCCCCGCCGGCAGCCCGAGGTGGTCGGAGCCCAAAGTCCCCGTGCAAGCCCCTCCTCTGCCCCCCGGCAGCACGGCCAGCCACAAAGGCGGGCGGCGGGCCGAGGGGCGGCCCCGGGTGCTGGGGGAGCTGCTCAGCAGGGAGGGGCTGCTCGGCTCGGTTCCTCTCGGCTCCCGGGGGCTCGAGCCCCAGCGCGGGGCATCCTCGTCCCCGCGTCCGAGCGCTGCAGAGCGGTCCAGGGCTCCGAGAACCCTTTGGCGCTGAGCCCCGGAGCTCTGCGGACCGCAGGCAGAGCCCCATCGGTGCCTCCTTCCCCACCGCCCTCATGGACGGACCCACCACCACCTCACCCTGCGGGAGAGCAGGGCCGACGCGAGGCTCTCCTCCAGCCTGCGGCCATGGTGGCCGGAAGAAGGGGCTGAGGTGGGCAGCAGAGCCATTTTGTGCCCCTTTTCCAGAAGGAAGGCTGCTGGGAGTGGGCTGCGGGCTCGACGGAGCTGCTTCAGTGCCAGGAATCGCAAACCGCAGGCAGCCAGGGGCTAGAGGGGAGGAGGGCCCCCAGCACAGAGCCCTGGGTGCCACGGGGCTGCGTGGAGCAGAAAATGGCTCCTGCGGCCCCAACCAGCAGCAGGCGGCTGTGTTTAGAGGAAGGGGCCTCACACGGAAGGAAGGAGGGAAAAGAGGGAGAGTGAGTGTGACAAACCCTGCATTCACGCAGCGTATGGGTCAGTTACCTGCCCTCTGTGAAGGAGGCTCTGCGGAAGGGACGGTGCTGGCGCAGGTATCCCAGTGGCAGTGGCTGGGCTGGAGGCAGCAGCCTTCCTCAGCCTTCGCTCTTGTAAGCGGGGAGCAGCCCTCCTGCTGCGGCTGAACCCACACCGCGCCCCTGCAGCGCCGGTGCCCCGCACTGCCCCCGAGGCTGAGGCCCAACCTGGCTGACCCCAGCCACGTGTCACCCACTCACACCCACGGCAGCGAGAGGAATTAAAACATCCATTTTTTTTTATTTCAATGGCAAGAAACAACAACATCCAAACAGTCAAAAGTCAAAAAGCGATGGGAGTGCGGGCTCACGCCAGGCCCTGGGCCTGCTAGAGCCGGCACTCACTCACAGAGTTACAAAAAATACAGTCCTACAACAGCGTCTGGGAACACCAAACCGGGTATTGCACAGAACCCCTGCCCCACGAGGACAAGGCTACCAACACCCCTCCGCCTCTGCCTACACACCAGCCAGGCTCGGAATTGCACAGCAACTCGGCTCGCGCGCGGGGCCTGGCGGGGAGGGGGACAGTGTGTCTCTGAACTACCTGTACAAAAACAGGGACGTACAAACTGGGGAGAAGGGGGAGAAAGGGGAGCTGGGCCCCCAGATGGGGCAGCAGTTTGCACCTTTGGGAAGATGACAGCGTTTGTCCACAAATGAGCAGCACTGATGGGAACTCCTGGTGCTGCTGGAGCATCGCCATCGGGACAGCAATGATATTAATCACTGAACCCCAGCAGTAGCCTCATGCACTGCACTGGTCCAGCTGCCCCATGGCCTCAAAGGCAACTCTGCCCCAGCCTAAAGCCTGATCAGCATTGTGGTTCTTTGCGGTGTCGTGATACGTTTTTTTCTTCAGTATTTGTGTTGTAGGGGGATGTGAGCAGTGTCACTCAGCACAGACACAGTCGGGTGCGAGTGCACACTGGGGATGCCCCAGCCTCCTCTCCTGGGACCCCACCTGTGAGCTGCAAACCCAGACCTGCTTTGCACACACCTCTCGCTTGAACGCACCAATGCCAACAGCAGTCTGCCCTCCTCCTCTGCTGGCAACCTGCAGCCAGGGACTGCTGCTCTGCAAAAGTGCATGCTCAAGGGCTGCTGTGCTACTCCAGCACTCATGGCCCCTGCAGGGCAGATGGCACCTCGTGTCCCATGGCAGGTAGTACCCCAAATGCCATCCTGTCACACGCATGACTCAGGGCTGGGGATCCTGATGCTTCCTATGCATCCAAATCCCTCTTTCTGCTAAAACCTGTGGGGGTGTACTGGCAGCCTATCCAGAGAGCTTGTGCCTGGGCTGCGGGACATCCCAGGTTTCCCTGCAAGACCCTGAGTCTGGTTTGTGGGGATAGCAGAAGCCATATACAGCGGTTACACAGGTTGGGAGCACGGTGAGATCCCTGAGAGCAGCACAGGCTCAGCACTGAAAGCAGCCAGGAGGGCAGCAGCTGCCCTGCATCCAGCTGTGTCAGTCCCAGATGCTCTGAGGAAGGGGTGGGTGTACGTTCCCTAACACAAGGGACTTGTCTCCTGCCACAGAGACCAAGGGCAGTCCCAGGCCGACAGGAGAGAACAGGACTCAGAGGCAGTACGTCATGGTGCTTCTTCTGGAGAAGGTGAAGTGCCTAATGGAGCGGCACCGCAGGCAGGCGGAGGGGCCAGCAATGGCGTCCTGCGGGGATCATAGGTAAGAACCTGCTGGGGGCACTGGCACTGCTCGCCTGCGCGAGGGTGATGTATTGCTCCATCCCTGCCTGCCTCAGTGGGGCTCTGGGATGGAGCCCATCCAGGGCGGGGAATGTGGTGGATGAGAGGCAAAGGGGGACGCACAAAGAGCAGGGCTTCAAGTCCCAAATACCCACAGTCCTCATAAACAGAGTCCCAGCCCAGCCTGGGGCACAGCCCTGCTGTCTCCATCTCCTCTGGGGACTGGGGCTGACGTGTAGGGAGGGCTGGGCCAGACTCACAGCTCTGCCAGGTGCCGTCCTCTTCTCATCCTGCCCAAGCTGGTTGGGCTAAGGCACGCTGAGCACTACACAGCTGTCTCCTGGTCCTCCCGCTGGATCATCTGGTAGTGCTGTCGGTTCTCGAGGTAGGCAGCCAGGTCGGGGTCATTGGCTTTCTCAGCCCTGTGCTTAGGGGTGTCTCCCTGCAGAGGGGAGGCAACACATCAGCACGCTGAGCACTGGAGGAGACAAAGGCTGCTCCCCATGACCCGCTCTCCCCCAGCGCTGTCGAGGCAGGACGGAGAGGATGAGGAATGAGGGGTATGTCTGGGGAATGCCCGGGAATACCAACCCCCCTTCCCTCCTGCAGCCTCACCAGCGCTCCCGCTCCCGCAGGAGGATCGCATTTCACCAGCTTATTGCAGCCATCTGGACTGTGTCCACTAATGAACTCCCGCACTCCATAAAAAGCAAATCTGTTAACAGCTCGCCGCTACGTCTCCTCTCCCCCTCCCTCTGCCTGCCCCTCGCTCCTTCTCATTAATGCCTGGGCTCCACAGTGCCGAACAAATCCTCTGCTGAGAAAGGCCACGGAAACCTGGCACTCTGCCGCTGCCATTGAAAAGCGGCCCCCGAAGGGAAGTGCTGCTGCCCAGCTCGTCTCACAGTGCGCAGCGGGACCACGGTGACTGAGTGGGGTGCAGGGGCCCCCATGACAACGCACAGAGAGATTTCTTCAGTGTGAACGATGGTCGGGCACTAGGAGCCTCCACTGTGTGTGGGTATGGCTGTGGACAAAAGCATGAGCACATCCCACTGCAAAGATGCACTAGAGTGGGACTGCAAAGGAGGCACCCACAGGCACACTTTTCTCTTGCATGTTTGCACAGAAACTCCTGGGACACTTCTGTGCCCACTGCCAGGCACGCGATAGGTTTTATCCTGCTCACACACACCAGAGCATGCCACAAAGTGCTGAGAATGCAAGGGGCTGCAGGCTGCTGTGTGCCTCACTGCTTGGCTCTCCTTGGGGGCCTCTGCTCTGCAGCCACTGAATCCAAGCAGGCATTGAACAAAGAGGAAAAAAAAAGGGAGGAATAGAGTTTCTTCCTCATTCCCCTGCAGAAGTCTTGGTGCAGCACCACTGCCTGCCCAGATCCACAGCCTGAAACTGGAGCTGCCAGGGCCCCTCTGCACAGACGGGCTGATGTGTGCTACCTGATAAGGGCCTGCCTCCCTCAGGGTCGTGAGTGCAGGACCAGGCTGTCCCCAGCTGTGCTACATATAGGTCTGCCGAAGGTCCTGCAGCAGGGTTTCTATGGAGGCTGGTTCTTGCCTGTGCAGGCAGGCTGTATCCTGGGGGCTAAACAAGGTCAGCGCCACGAGCAGGTGGGTCCCCAGAGAGCTACAAAGGCAGGCATGCACTCACACAGGCACATGCAAGCCCCGTTCCCCGGGGCAGGCTGTCATTCCTGAGCTGGGCTTCTTTCTGTGCTGGCAGGTTGAGGCTGCTCATCAGGCAGAGCGTCCCACAACCCCGCCCAAAGGGCAGAGAAGGGCTGTGCCGCCTGAGCTGCCCTCTCCTGGCTCTCTCCCCTCACTAGGCATCACCTTGTCCCATGGCTGCCTGCCAGGTGTCCTGCCAGGCCGCCCCTCTGAGCACCATGTGAACAAGAAGGAGTGATCAGGAGCCAGAGACTGTGCATACAGCATCTCCCTGGCAGCTGGCAAGAGGCTGCTCATTGTCTGAGGCGGCCCCTAAGCTCCACCAGCCCCTGCAAGTCTGCATCCCTGGGTCGTTGTCCCAGATCCATAGACTGCACCTTCTCAACCTGTTCCTACACCTCCTCTGCCAGACAAACACAACCACATCCCCCTGCTGCAATGTCAGCCCCAGGAGCCTCATGGACCAAAACAATGCCTCAGTCCCCCTCCTGCAAATGCTCTGCAGGGACTGGCAGCAGCTCCTGGCACCAAGACACATCTCAATTAATGTGGTATGTGAATGAGAGCTCCTCGCCCCCCCGCTGACACTCTGCTTCACCCGAGGAGCCCCAGTGCTCCGTCCTGGCTCTGCGGGGGGAGCCCTGCAGCTGGGAGGGAGCTCGGCAGTGAGACTGTCCTTGCTGTGACCCCACAGAGTGGGAAGGGGAAGACAGGGATGAGACATTCCAGCGCCTCGCTCCTAATTTAATAAAACAACACAGGGAGGAGAGAAAGGGGGGGGGGGGATTTAACCCCTCTGCTGCTGGGAGCAGGCTGAGCGGCTCCCTGGGAACCCTGCATGGCTCCTCTCTTCCCAGCCCTGGTGCGTTCCCCATGTACAGGCTGCACTAGCAAAAACTCCAGCCCTTGACCTGCTCTTCAGACAGCCTTGTGTGGCTCAGCTCCTGTCAGCCCCACCACAGGCCCCCTCCCAGCCCTCCTGCCATCACCTGCAGGTCAGTCTTCATGAGCGATGCCCCAGCCTCCACGATGTAGTGGCAGATAGTGCGGTGGCGTAGAGCTGCAGCCTGGTGCAAGCTGGTTTCGCCGCTATGGGGAAGAAAGAAGGAGATGTGAGGTGTGCCCACTAAACATGCCGAGAGGGGACAAGTGCTGCAGGTGACAGACATCCCCCTGGCTTCAGAAGGTGCTTATCCCATGGTCAGCCCAGGGGATGCTGCCTGGGGACTGGAAACCATGGACAACAAGTAAAAAATGTCAGGCAACAACTTACTTCTCTTCTTCTGTGGCATCGAGGATTTCTGAAGGAGCTGCGGAGCGAAAGAGTGCGGGGAAAGTGAGACTTGGCCACAAGGCAGAAGAGGGCCTATCAACTCCCCACTTGCACCCTGCACCCTGCTGTAGGGGCTGCTATCTGTACCGCCTTCAAAGGGCCTGGCTCCAAAACCCTCAGGCCAGCAACAGCATCTGACCCCAGCTGAGATTAGGGAAGAAGAGTTGCTTGTGGATTCATTACAGAGAAATATCCAAATAAAAATAAATCAGCTTGCATTTCAGTGGGAGCTGCCAAAAACAACAGGAGAGCTCCCCTGAAAGCAGAAGCATGACACTGGGAGACGTTTCCCAGAGACATGCTGGTCTCAGCAAGGATGGGATAACAGCCTGGGGCACCCAGCACTGGCAGACAGATGCTAAGGAAAGCCCATGCCACAGCAGGAGGATATAGCAAATCCAATGGTGTGGGACCCTGCGCCCAGGGGCACTCCCTCTAAGCAGAGGGTTGGATGTTGTTGGCTGCCAGCCTGCTTTGCTAAGGGTAGCATTCTGGCCGCGGTGAACCAGCCCAGCTCACCATTCTCAATTATGTATTTGACGATGTCCTTGCTCCCTGATATGACGGCGTGGTGGAGGACAGTTCGGCCCGAGGAGTCTCGCACCATCAGGTCTCTTCCAGCCCGGTGCAGCTCTTGGAACTATATGGGATTGCCAGAGGGGACAAGATGAGTTTCCATTCTCATCTGTAACCCCCCAAGCCCTGGCACCGCATCCCCGGGGTGCTCTGCAGGTTGTTTCTGGAGAGGAGCTTTGAGGACCAAGGCTCCTTGCCAGGAGCCTGCCTGGTTTTCACCCGCTGCTCCTGGTTAGGCATTGCATGGAGGAAAGGCCTCACCAGGAGCCACTGAAGGGCAGCTGTGTTCAGAGCTAGCCCTGGAGGTATTTCAAAGCACAAAGCCAAAGTGCCTACCTTGCTGAAGTTGCCGCTCTTGGCAGCTTCTATCAGGTCATCTGCAAAGAGAGATGGGTTGGGATCAGAAAAATCCATCTGTGATGCTATTTATCTACCTGGGGAACCAAGAGTTGGGCATCAGAGACCCAAAGCTGTCAGCTGAGTTCCTCCAGGTGCCGGCCCCTTGTTCTCAGGGTGAACAGCAGCCAGGTTGATTTTATATGACTCCTGCACCTTCGGGTATGTGAGGGAAGAGAGGTACCCATGGCTGCACCTGGGGGTGCAGCCAGAGCTTGGCCCCAAGGAGGTGTGTGCAGGGAAGCAAGGGGCTCTGCCCATGGGCAGGATGACTTGCGATGGAAGCAGGGAGCAGATCTGGGTGTCAGCCAGCAGCCAAGACGCCTCTCACCAGTGAGTCACTCACACGTCCAGGCTCTGAGCTCTGCTCAAGCTCCAGGAAACTCTTTCCATTTGCTCAGTTCAGCAAGGCCCCTGACCTTGTGCTCCCACCTCCCGAGCTCCTGCTGCGGCCTGGCAGAAACAGCCCCCAACCCAGCCAACAGCACACAGCTCTGCAGGTGGGGGATTAACCCCTCTGCCATGCCATTTCCTGCCCTCCTCATGCAGCTCGGCAGAGCTGGGGGAGCACCTGGCCAGACCACTCCACAAATCATCATCAGGTCTCTGCTGCCTGCCTCCGGGGTCACCGACCCCCACCTAGCACATTAGCTGCAGGGCTCCTGGCTGCACTTCAGAGAAAGGACGGGCCAGAAAGCAATGGCAGGAACCCAAAATAGTTCAATCTGAGAGGAGGCAGGACAGCTTGAGGGCCCTGCTTGGCGCCTGCAGTGAGGACAGACGAACTCACCTTTGTGTGGGAGGCAGAGCTCAGCCTCGGCACTGGAAGAGAAGAAGAAAAGGTGTAACTAACCCTGCCAGCCTGGGCAGCACACTGCTTGAAAGGGCACATGGTGAGTGGAGGGACGGCTGTGGAGATGCCTACCTGTGGCACACCTCCAGCCAACAGGAGAAGCAGGTCAAAGGATTAGCTGCACTTTGACCATGCCATCTGCTTCTTTCCTGAGCTGGTTTCTTCCCCAGCCCCACTCCCATTTCCACTGCTGCTCTCAGCTCCCAACCCACACCTGAGCCTGGCCTGACCCACGTCCACAGACCAGATGCTGGAGCTTGGCCCCATGGCTGAGTCTCCTTGTGATGCTCCACTGCCCTCAGCACAGACAGCAAGGAAGCAGTGATGGCAGGACAGCATCCCACTAGCTTGGCCTAATTTGGCAGAGGATTCTTATTCAATTCCTGGGATCCCCTCTGCAACCTGGCCTAGGGATCAAAGCTGTGAAGGCATCCATGGATTCCCCATTGCTGCTCATCCTTCCTGAGGCCCAGCACCCTTGCACTGCAGACTCACCTAGGAGCAGGAGAGCATGGTGGAGAGGAGGAAGAGGAAGGGAAAGCAAAATGGTGCCCAGGAGGTGTGGCAGATGAGTCGACAAGGTCAGGCATGGCAGGAGAGGTGCCCACTGTCTGCGTGATCACCAGCTCTGGGTCCAGCACATAGAGCTCATCCTGAGAGATCTCTGTCACATAGTTGAGGTGCTCCTGGAATGCACAAGTCAGCCTCTTTAGAAGCAAGACATGTATAGCTCCATCTCCCATCCCCTCAAACCTCACGCCTTGCATCCCACTCTGTCTGAGAAGCCTCTGCCCACAGGACTATGGCTGACTGAAGCTGAGAGGAAGGATCACCATGTGAAGCCTAAAGGAGTCAGACATGGAGAAAGGAAGGGAGCTGCATCCCACCCTTTCCACTCCTGTGAACCTTGTCATCACCAGTGCCCGAGGCCGTGGTCAGGCACGCCTTTCCTGCCTTGCTTCCCTCAGTCCTCACCCCAGGCTGGCACAAATCCCATCTATTTTCAAGGTCCCCAAGGCCTCAGACTCTCACAGGATTCCTGCCCCAACCCAAAGCACATCCCTGATGATGCCTGGAGGCATTAGGTGTCCACTCTCCATTTTCCAAACTCCCAGCCCCAAGCAGTCTGAGTCACTTTCGGTGGTCTCTGGCCCCTGAATCTTCCCCACCTCAGAGGTTATGTTTCAGGCTGTTTTTCCCACACTCACCTGTGCACGATCTATCCTGTAGAATCGATCTGCTGTGGTTGCTGCAAGACAGGGACAGAGTCAGACAGAGTGATTCTTGGCTGCCCAGGCAAGGCTGCTGCAGTGGGAACCTTGGGGGCCCGGGGAATTCTCTTTGCAAACTGAGTGGGGATTGCCCAGATCAGATTAGAGCAGTGAAAGAGCTCCATCTATCCTGTTCTGGCTGGAGATTTACAGCCATGGAACTGCTGATGAAGGCCTGTAATTCAGCTGCTTTAGCAAGCCTGTGCTGTCTTGAATGAAGCGCTGGCTCCTTTCCTGACACATTTTCCTGAGCTCAGAACCTGCTGCTGGGAGACTGGCTGGAGGAGGGAAAGCGGTCCTAGGAGTGACACCTGGGAGCAGCCATCCCAGCAGCCCCTCGTGAAGGGTCTGAAGGCCCCAAGGGAGAAGCAGCATCCTTTCAGCCTAGGATGAGGCTTCTCAGGCCCATGCTGCAGCCTGTGGCGGCACCTGATGTCCCTCGCAGGGTGAGAGGGAACAACACACATGCTGGAGACCTGAGATCTCAGGGGAAATACAGCAGCATCTCTGCTGAGATAAGAAGAAAAGACAGTTTTCCCAGGTGACCTGACAGGACCTCTGAAACATCTGCCTTATACCCAAGAAGGCCTTTACCTGAACAGCAGTGACTGCCAACTCTGGAGACAGGTCTGCTCCTCCTGGTCTAGGCTAGGGCTGGCTCTTGCCCTTGGCTTTCTCCCTGGCCCTTGTTAGCCCTCCTGCATGCAGGGCTAAGTGGTTGTGCGCTGCTCTGAGTACACAGGAGGTGGGCAGCTTTGCTTTGCCCTAAGGCCTGCTGCTGGCAGTTAGAAACTCCTCTTGCAAGTCAGGGAGATGAAGTGTCAGTGGTAGTCACTTATCTCAGCCAGCTTCCACGTACACAGGGAGAGCTCTGACCTCTAGGTCAGTGAAGGCAAAGAGAGAGGAGAAAGCTGTTTCCAGAACGGGGAGAAGCAGCTGGAAACCAGTGGGGAAACTCTTCCCATACCTCCAGGACACATAAGGCAATGTCTCGCTCCCAGCTTGCTGGAGCATGGGGGCCCCCTGCCTGCACACCACAGAAGAGCAACCCCACTAGTCCTGAACAGACTGGGCATACCCCGCAGAGCTGTGTTCAGCTCCGGGGCTGAAGAGCAGCAGATACTCCTTGCCTGGCAGGCTCCTCACTCTACTCGTGGTTAGCTGCCAGAGGCACAGCCTGGGCAAAGAACTGATGAACTTGGCTGCAAGGATCCCAACATCCCCGAGTCCCAAGTCCCACAAGGGTCTCAGTGGCTTGCCACTGAAGGTCAGTCCTGTCATACCCCAGATCATGCACAAAGCACTCCCAGGGGATGATGATACTCACAGTCCAGGAAGCACCACTTTGGTGATAGTTTCTGGGATGACAGTGTCTTCGGTTTGGCTCCATCTCCTTCCTGCATAGGAAAAAGAGAATACAGTGATGTCTCTTGGCCCCTATGTTCTCTTCCCAGCATGTCCCTCCTGCTTTGGGAGGTCCCTGCAGATTGGAGGGCTGCTGGTGCCTGGACAGAAATGGGAACTTTGAACAGTGATGGAGAGCAGCAGGAGACAGAGCAGAGCTGACATGCCAGCTCACTGGAGAAGTGCCACAACGTGAGCCCACAAGACAAGCATGGTGCACATGACAGATGTGGATGATGAGGGATGGCGAGATGCCATACACACCTGAAAGAGCAGGCGCTGCAAAGCAGAGGGCTGTGGAGAGAAATCCTGCAGAAAGGCAAGGTGTGTCATTACAGTGTTTGCCTGGGCAGCCCCCTATCCCTTCTTTGGTCCCACAGAGGTTTGCTCTGTCACCCTACTGCAGATATGGCAAGCAGCTTTACACATTGCCAGACCAAAGTCTCTGCCATGATCCAGGATCAGAAAACAGGAGTTAGCTCAAGAAGAGAGAAGACGGACAACATTAGGTGACCAAGGAACACCAGCACAGCTTTGGAGGCAGCTACCAGGATGACGATGTAGGAAAATGCTATCCTCTGAGCTCAGGAGTCTCCTAGCTTCATGCCTGAGATGCCCTAGGCTGCAAGTGCCAGCTCACTGTGGACTAAGCAAGGTCCTGTAATCCGGGAGAAAAATGGATTGTGCAGTACCACACCGGGAGCCACACTGTGGACTCAAAAGGCATTGCTCATCAGGAGCAAAAGTTACGCAGCCTGTGTACAGGTTGAGGACATACATTAGCACGCTGCCAGGAGCACAAAAATTTGTACTTCCAAACAAACAGTATTGGAGGGGGAAAACAACCCTAATCCAGGCACTCAGGGAGAAGCAGAGTTGTGCCAGGAAATGCAGTGCCTGCAGAAGGTTGAAAGGAGGTTGAAGGAACACACAGCACAGCAAACAAATGGACAGAGGAAAAGCCTCCCCTAACACCTTGGAGGAGGCAGGGCCCTGTAGGACATGTGCTGGCTTTTTCCTCTGCCACAGAATCTCTCTGGGCCAATGACACTTGGGGCGTGGAGAACAAGGTCAGAAGAGCAATGCAAAAAAATTAATCTGCTGGACAGCAGGGAGAAACAGGCCATCCAGCTCGGGAACCTGCCTCCACCATGTGGTGAAAGCACATCATGAGCTCCTTCCAGAAGCAGGAATGCGTGTGTTGGTGCGGGCAGATCAAGGAGGAGGCCTAGAAATCCTTACTCTGATTCCCTCCAAACTCAGCACTCAGCCGCAACCTCTTCCCACACAGAGCCTCACCTCCTGCAGCCTCTCAATTTGGGTCCGGCACAACTCCAGGTCACTGTCCCCTGGAACCACGATGATCCCCAGCGGCACAGCTGCACGAGATGGGACACAAATACAGCTTAGAGAGTAGACTGTGCCTGATCTCCAGCACCTCACACAGCTCAGCTGCAGGCACTGCTGGACACAGGGAGTGCAGTTCCCACCCCTCTGCTACTCAGCTGGTCACTCACAGGCTTCCTTCAGCTTTTCCTTGTCATAGTGCAGTGCCTCGTAATCACGCATGCTGATTCGGCTCACTCGGATTCGCAGCCGCTCAGGCACCGGCTGCTGGCTGCATGTAGTGGGGAGGGAAAAGAGAAGGGATCAGAAGGTGACAACCCACTTTCTCCTTATGCATCTTACTCCTCCAATGCAGGCAAGAGCCCAGGGTAGAGTGGGGAGATTGCCACCAGCAGCTTCTCCAGTATCAGGTTCTAGCCACACTTCTGCAGCCTGGGCCCTTCCCATCCCCACCTTGAGAGGGTCAAAATGCTTCTGGGAGCGATAGATCAGTCCCTCCCCTTCTCCATCCATCCCTTCTGCTTTGGAGAGGAGATGACAGACCGATCTGAGGAACCTACTCGTTGAGCAGAGGCATGGAGTTGCGCCGCTTGGTCTTCTGCACCATGTTGGCTTGGTTGCGCAGGGAGATGTGGATGCAGGAAGCTGCCAGCTTGCAGGGCTCCCCATCTACCTGCATGGGGATGGCCTTCGATGTGGTGAGGACCACCTGCCGGCACTGGCACAGCCTCTCTCCGTGGCCACCCACCTGCAAAGCAGCCTGTGAAAGAGTCCAGAGTGAGAGTAGAGCACAGACTGAGAGACGGATGGGGAAAACATCCGCTGTCAGCCAGACGGTGCAAGTGAACTGAGTTCTGAGGGTTTCAGTTATGATCTCAGTGGGAAGGGATCCACAGAGACCAGTGCACAACAGCACTCTGTCTAAATCTGAGAGGGCAGATACAGTCAAACAAGCCTGTGCAGGAGAGGAACTGTAAAGCAGTGGGGCTGACTGACTCTTGGGCAACGAGACTGGTCGCTGTCCTGGTTGCTAGCTACCACCAGCACCAACAAACTCACCAGGGATGTCATGGTGAAGCCAATGACTTCAATGCAGCCATCATCATGGCGCTGCGGCTCGAAGTCATGGTGCTCTCCGGGGTTGCCCCAGGGCATTGTGCCTGCACAGTATCTGTGAAGGGACAGTGAACAACACATGGACAGGTACCCTCAAACCTGGGCACAGATCTGTTGGATGGCAATCAGTAGCCCATTGCACTAGGGCAGGTCCTGGGGCTGCTCACCTGGGGATGTTCAGGAAGACCAAACATTGGGGCTTCAGGTCCTGGATTTTGGGGGTCAGGTCTGTCCCATCACACTGGAGACAAACACAGGGGCACTTAGGATGCTGTAAGGAAGGAGTATGGCCCACCCTAGCTATCTGGGATGAAACAGCCTCCCCTTCTGCTCCTCTGTCCTCCAAGCCAGAGGAAGCTGATGCCCCGAGGAACACATCCTCTCCCTCAGCCCTAAGACACTCAGTGCACTTAGAGCGGCTGTTCCTCATTCCCTATGTAGTTTGCCCCCCTCCATGGCCCAGAGCACTGCTGCATACTCACAACCAACTTGACGTGCTTCGCTAAATCTTTGGAGCTCCCTGTGAGGAAGTCAGAGAAAGCCGTCTGCCAAGGCAAGAGACAGAGTTAGTGCCCAGACATGCACTGAAACAGGCAGCCAGGAAGCCTGCCATCCACCTTCAAACCCCAGCTGCTGAGAGGAGCAAACCCTCTCCCCATTGACTGGCAGAAGCCCTCTTCTCTCACCCTCCCAAAACAACCTGATCCATTCCTCTTGCCATTTTGCCTACCAAACACCTTGGGGCACCTCACAGCTTTAGAAACACATCCAAGCATTCCTTGCCAGCCCAGTCCTGGCTTCAGGGAAGGTGGTTTTCTCTACTGAGACATTTGGGTTACAGAAGAGAATTTCAGTTTCAAGCATAAAACAGAGCTGATGTGACTCTGTTTAGAGATAACAGGATAGGGGAGATAAGTGGGAGAGATGTGAGATGGTGCAGAGCAGCACTTGGCCTTTAGTACTGCTAAAATACCAGTCACCCCACCACATGAGTAGGAAGGTATACTGTGGGTATGGGGACAGACAGATAAATAAGACACTAAGATGCAAAAATCTAGAAGGCATAATTAGCCAGGGAGCTGCAAATGGCTCAAGATTTAAAAAAATAAAAGACCAAAGTAGCCTGAGGACTCTATAGAGAGGCTTCCCCTTCCCCTGCAGGAGGGCCAGCCTGCCTTCCCACAGCTCTGGGGAGGTCCTGCCTGGCTGACTGTCCATGAGCCTGAGAACAATAGTGGCAGGAGATCAAGGGAGCAACTGTACCGCAGGCCAGGGAGAAAGCTGTATCACCAGCAACATCTGCAGCCAAGCAGAGCTGCAACTCCCAGTGCTGCAGACCTTCTCCAGCTTCAGGGGCAGGCCTCAGCTTAGGTGTACGCAAAGGCCACGGCAACTCAGAGGAGGGAACTGAGGTAATGGACAGGAGCTAGGACCATGCCTATGCTTCAGCTGAATCTACAAGGGCATGCCTAGATACCCTCATGCACTCACCCCAGCATAGAACATTTTATTCCGAAACCGACTGTTGAACTTCTCTGGATTGGCCTCTAAGGAAAGGAGGAAAAAGTCCAAGTCATTGGCCTGCACACGTAAATATTTTCCTTGCCTGCCCTCTCCAAACACGACTCTCCAGCCAGCTTTGGCCAGGTCAGTTCCCAGCTCGCTGCCCTTGTGCACACCCCTCTTCCTCCTCAACAACTCCTCTCATCCCTCTGATTTCACCTCTGTTCTGGTATCAGTCCTCTTGCCTACTTTTCTGAGGAGCATTTATGGTGTGTCAGAGGTGCCCCTGATTGCAGATCAGCTGCAACCCTGCCGCACCCTGCTGCCACATACCTCGGGATTCGTGAAACTCCAGCGTCACCCGGGCATCAAAACCAAGGCTGAAGTAGTTATTAAAGACATCCAAGGGAAGCTGAAACAGAAGGGAGGAACAAGGTTGGAAACCTTCATGCTGGCAGAATGAGGCTGCCAGTGTGTGGCCATGGCAAAGACAAGGCAGTCATGCATTGTGCTCACAAGGGTAAGCAGGGACTAGCCGTCCCTCCAGGATACCACAGAGGTGACCAGCTTGAGGTGGTGGGCCAGCTCTTTTCTGCTGCTCTGATCTCAGTGGCCTCATGGCATTGGCACAAGCCTCAAGGCAGGACAGGTAGTGTCCAGGCACAGGAGTCACAGGGGCTTGTGGCATTGCAGCACCCAGCCCACCTGCTGCCCTGCATAAGTGTCGCGCACACTCCAATGGAACAGGGAATGAAGGCAGAGAGGAGATGTCCCACCTTATCAGCAGCTGCCTCATCCTTTTCCTCAGAGTTTGCTTCGGCGTTTGCTTCCACATGGAGGTTCCAGCGATCGAGCTGCACAATGTTCCCATCTTCTACATGTGACAAGATCTTGGACAGAGGCTCATCTGTGTAACCCTGGTGAAGAGCACAACCCAGTGAGTCTTCTATCTGCCTCCCAGAGATGTCTCAGACACAGTGGACTGTGGGCAAACATCTCTGAGCCATTTATGTGAAAAGATAGATTCTACTTGAATGCACAACAACCAAATGGGACTTTAAATTTAAAAACAATGCATCTTCCTTCCGGAAATCTCCCAAAAGTTTGAAAAAAATGATCGCTTTTGTTAATGTTCTAATATATTATAATCTAATTCAGAATAATTCATATGTCAGAAGAACAGTAATGTCCAAATAGTACTTATTTATTGGTCTGCATTTAGGAAAAGTTGGTGCAAATGCCCATCCATGTGTCTGGCACCAGTCGAAGTACTCTGTCCACCCCGGCCACGGTTGGCTCTTCTGCCTGTCACTTACCCCGCCCCAGTTCAGTGTCCTGGCCAAGTCATTGCCTGTCCCCAACGGCAAGATGGCCACAGGAGGAGGTGGGTTGAGGCGCAGCTGGTCTAGAATGGAGAGTATCCAGCCCACCTGCTCGAGCAAGAGGGTGCAGAGAAACAGTTGGTTATTTCAGGGAACAGCAGGCAGGTGAAGGTCACAAGGAGCACTAGCCACAGCCAGAGAGGCAGAGACAGGTTTCCTTTGCCACTACTGAGGCTATTCACATTCTTTAATACTCCAGATGGGTGCTGCAGGAGATACCAGCAACCCCAGTGGGGACACTGGTCCCCCCAAAGGGCCACAAATGCAGACACTCCATGCAACTAGACCACCCGGGAGCTGTGCATGAGGGGACCCACAGTACCTGGTGCTACCAGTTGTATCACAGACACAGTGCACACGTTTTGCCTCATTCTGGATTACAGAGAGGAGGACTGCCAAAAGGGTACTGCAAAGGGTAGTGTGGGTGTGAAGGGGCTGGGGGACTCACCGTGCCATCTCCCCCACATGCCAGGATCCGTAGGTTGTGGACCTTGCGGTACAGCTCCAGCCTGTGGTGAGCAAGAAGGGTCAGGAGGGGAGGGCACAGACACTGAGACTGTAGCTAGGAAAAGGTGTTACTGCAGGGGTAAACTGAAATACAGCAAACAGTACTCACGCCTCCTTGGGACCACCCTGGCTGAGGTCAAAAACTTGCCGTGGGTTGAGATACCACATGAAGGACTGGATGATCTTGGCTCCCTAGAGGGATAAGAAAGATTTCAGGTTACAGGCAGTTCTCAGTGGACAGAGGGAAGAAGGCCTGGCATAGGTCAATACAATGGTATTCTGGGGTACTCGGGTAAAGTCTGGGTTAAGTGGGCAGCACCAGTAGCAAACTGACAGAAAAAGGTTTCTTGTCCCTTTTGCAGCTGAGACATTACCAAAACAGTCCTGAGTACTCAGTAGCCAAATGGCAATACCGTCAGAGAGCTGCCTTCTCAGGGGGATGTAGGACAAGGCTATACCTGATTCCCACCACTCTTGGGGTTCACAAACACCAGCAAGGGCTTCATAAGAGGAGCTGGCATGGGCTTGATGACAAAAGGTTTCCACCTCCCTTCCTGCAAGAGACACCACAGGTTCATTAACAAACCTCGCGAAATGCAAACTCCCACCTCCAGCTGAGCCCTACCATCACGTAGGTCGGGAGTGGAAGGAAGAGAATATCCCAACCACCCCACAAGCCTAATAGCTAGGATGTGCCCTGCCGCAGACATAACTCACCTCCCAGCCTTTTTCATCTCTGTGACAACCTCTGAGATCTTCAGCCACTCCCAAGGCTCCTCTGTGCCCCAATACCCTTCTACTCCACCTCACACCTCAGTGCAGACCCTGAAAAGTGCCCTTATTTCCCAGTTCTGCTCCTCGCGCCTAGACCTTCTACCCTTCTAACACAAGGTCACCCCCATCCCCTTTTATCTCTTACCTCAGCACCCTTTTTGCTGGATTTTCGCTTAAATGATGTCCTCTTCTTCTTCTTACTGGATTTCATTGGATTCTGAAAAGAAAGAAACCCAAACACTTTATGAGGAGCTGCTGGGTAAGCAGGAGCCATGCAAAAGCAACAAGAGCTGATATGTCTTACCTGGGGCCGTCGGACCCGCAAAATCCAGGTGGGAGGAACAACGACAGCAGCGTGAGCCCCTAGCGAGCAGGGCTCTTCAATGTGTTGCAGCATGAAACATGACACTTTGCTGTGATACTGGAGAAGCAGAGAGACAAAGAGAAAACTCAGCCACCCCATTTGCTGGAGACAGCTGCCTTCTCCTCCCAGCTGCCCTGTGCCAGTGAAAGGAGAGCTGTAGGAAACGATGCAGGAGTTTTGTAATGGAAAGACTTCCTCTAGGAGGCACTGAGAAGGAAATTTCCCATAGTGACTCCCAGCTATCCCAGTAAGAGGAGCAGTAGCGGCAGGCTGCAGAGGATAAGCCTGGGGAGACCCAGCAAAAAGCAGAGCTCATTAGAGCAGATGTTCAGTGGGGCTTTGCTCACCGCTTGCTTGCACCAGGAACAGCTGATGGCTACAATCTCCTTACTGTGGAAGGCAAACTTCTGCTGGAAACCCTGCAGAGGGAAGGATAAGAGGCTTAGGGAATTCCCTTACAGCTTTCTACCGTCCAACAGGACTTTCCCACCGCAGGGAGATACATAAACAAAGAGAATGTGCCTGCAGCTGCAGCCCTCTAGATCCTTATCAGACAGCCCCAGCCACCACCCCACAGCACCAGGGAGGCTGCTGTGCTCTTTGCAGGTGCATCTCTATTGCCCATGGATAGTATGTCAGGAAGACAGTCCCCTCTAGGACTGATGGGGCCCAGGGGGAGAACAACTTTATATGAGTAGCATTCAAGTTGTGCTTTACTGTGTGAAACAGGCCACAAGTCTTGGTTTTGCCATAGGCTGCTCCTGCCTACCAGGAATGGTGGTATATTAGGCAGGAATTCTTCTACTTCCCAGTCCTGCTATGGCCCCTCGTTTGACCTTAGCTCCTCTTCAGGCTGAGAAAAAACACACCAAGATGTCCTCTCACCTTGCCACACTGCCGGCATTTCCCTTCCTGTCGCCTCCGATGCACCCAGTGATGTCGGACAACTATGGGCTAAAGGGAAAAAAAAAAAAAGAAAAAAAAAGTGAAAATCTCAGCACATACAAGGACACAGGAACAGGCAAGAGGAACAGACACAGGCCAGCCAGAACCTCTGCTCTTGCAGCAAGCCTGCTGCTCACACACACCAACACCAAACCTCTGTGAAGGCAAAGCCAAAGAACTTAAGGGCACAAGACCAAATTGCGGCGCTCACAGAAGAGGAAATTAAAACAAAACAAGACAAGACAAAACAAAGAACCAAACGAGAAAGGAAGCATCGGAAATTGAAGATAGAATCATAGAAAGCAAACAACAGAGTGAGTAAGCAGTAGTCTATAATGTTACTTTGGCCATAAATCACATCTCTATCTCTCAGTATCTCTGACCAGATGACAAAAATGAAAGGTAAAAAAAGTGCCAGTGGAAAGTCTGAAAATCCCCAGCGAGACACAGTTTCTGCACACAGTAATATGAAGGGAGCCTGCAGCCAAGCCAGCTGCCTGCACCTACCAACCTGCCCAGCTCTAACAATAGTGTTTTTCAAGGAAAGAAGCACCCCCAAAGCCCCCATGCCCAATTCACCCTGCTCTTCTCCCCAGATAAAATTCTGCCAACCTGGTGCAGGGAGACGAGCAGAACTGCTCACGGGCACATTCTCCCTGCCCACAGCCTTGCTGTGGGTAAGGGCTGGTGCTTCAGGATGGTGGAAGCAGGGATACCTCACAGGGGGGTCTCTGAGTATTGTAGGGGGACTGACCCACGCAGCAAAAAGTCAGGAAGAATCCTTCTCTATGGAAATGGGAGGCCGTTAGATAAACTGAGGAGTACTGGAGAGACAGGATGGCTCCACAGGCTGGACGATGAGCCATGAAGGCTGGCAGGTGCTTCACCAGTGCTGCTCAGCAGACAGGTCCCAGGCCTCCGTTTACACCCACTACATTGCAATGCAGACTAAAGAGGTCCAGCAGCACTACTGTGGACACCTTCCATTGCCACACGGAGCACCTGTGGCACCAAGGGCAAAGCTGAGCGATACAGCAAGAACTGAGCCTGCACCGCCCCCTGCCAAACTGTGGGAAATTTGGGGAACTGCTGCTTGTCACAGCCTCCTCTATTGGCTTGGACATCAGCAAAGGAAGGCTTTTTTTACCCCCCTCAGGAAACACTGTTTGCGTGTTCCTCCCATGCAGATACAGGTGCTATATAACATGCAAAGCAGCAGATGCTCTGCCTTTTGCTTGCGATCTCCTCTCATCTCACAGCCAGTCTGTGCTGCTGCCTGGCAAGGAAACATTCTTTACTGCACCTCCCTTCTGGAGCCAGGAGGCAGCACAATGCGAACACTTTGATGGGCAGTGTGCTGGCAGCAGCCGATCCCTTTGCCACCAAACTGGAAAGGCAAGGGCTCAGCCATGGCAGCATCCAAGGCACATGTCTCACCTCCCGTACATTCCGAGATCCCGACTCCCTGAAGGAAGGTTTGCAGCGGAAATTTATCTGTGGATTGAACACACATGGTAGAAATCAGTAAAATCATCACCAAGAGCAAACCTACTGGAGTTTATTTTACTATAGCAGAACCTCTGGAGATGTTCAGTGTTTGACTGCAAAACCCACCACCTTTGTCACTAAACAAAATGGGGCTGGGTGTCCCAATCAAGTAATTAATGCCCTTTTTGGTAGGACCCCTCTTTCCAGCAACACATTGCAGTTTCCAATCCTTTTATGCTACCCCAGAGAAAGGGCTGTCCAGTATCAGACTGTCAGAGCTTTGCAAGTCACAGAGAGGGCTTAACAGGTTTTACTCACTTTCTCCAGCTGTTCTATGCAGGGCGTATGCACTATGATCTTGCAAGCTGCACACTTACGCCTGGAGAGAGGTTTTTGCTGGAGGATGAGAAAATGGGAGGAAAAACATGCATGTGAACAGCAGGGTAAGGAGGCCAGAAACTCAACCTCTCCTCACGCTTCCCTCATACATTTCAGGATGCAAAAAACAAGTCCTACAGGAGTTTCACAGAACTTAGACACCTTGCAAGTAACAGAATCTAAGCATGTGTCTAGAACAGATGCTCTTAGCTCTGCAGCACAACAGGGAGGTGCTCTCCCACTGCCAAAGTAGTCCTTGGCCTCTTTTGACACTGTGTGAGAACAACACGGGAGCTGGTTTGGGAAGCACTTCCATGGTCTGGCCCAGAGCTTTGGCTCACCCAGTGGCAGTGTGAGGCTAGGGGGCAAGCACCACAGTGGCATCAGTGCTGCGCATGCAGCACCACAAGCACAACTGAGTCTGAAAGCAGGGAGAGAGAAGTGCAGCTACCCTGTTGTAAGGCCTGTTGGGGCTCCAGTACAGCATGCAGGGACAGGAGATGGCAGGCCTGGGTCTCCACTGCTCATTTTTCCCCTCTTTTGAAAGGTTTTTTCAGAGAAGCTGGATTCAGATTCTTCCGCTAAGCATGTGGGATCCCAACAACCTCTCCCTGCAATGATCTGCAGCTGTGTGCAGCCCTGCACTGGGTTCCTGCTGCAATCTGAATGGCAGCACTGGCAGACACTGGGTATGCAGCACTGCAGCACACAGAGACGGGAGGAACACATTCTCTTCCCCTCGCCGGCTCCCCAGCTCCTCACTTCTCCCAGCACCAGGGCCTTCGTGGTCTCTCCGCCGGGTGGCAGCACAGCCTGCAGCTGAGGAGCATGCAGGGGATGCGGTGACCCCAGGCGACTTACCAGCAGCTTGGCCATGCAGTTCTGCTCCCCAACGTAGCAGAAATCTCCAGAGACATTGGTCTCAAACCAGATGTGCTCCCCATAGACTGCAGTCTCCTGAAAGGCACAAGACAATGTGCTCTTCTGAGCATCCTCAAATGATCACACTGTTCCTAAAGTGCTTTGTGCCAGGGACAAGTTATGTGATGAGGCAGGGGAGAAGAAGTAGAGCTGGGTGTTGGCAAGGCATCAAGATTCATCGAGAAACCAGGGCCAACATCTGCACAGAGGAAACCTCACAGAGCTGCTGCCCACCCGCTAGAAAAAAGACCGCCTCAGGAAGCCAACTCTTGTTCAGATCCCCTTGCCTCTCCTTGTTCAGATCCCACAGCAAAGATCTCCAGCCCAGCTGCAAAGTGTCCTGTGCAGAGGCGCTGTTTCCATCACCACCTGAGAGGAGAATCTGGGGAAAGTTCAGCGCACGAAAAACTGTTTCTGCTCTATGACCTAAAGGTGCAGCTTTCAGCTAGCCTTGCCTTGCCTGTGGAGGAGCAGGGGCTTGTCCTGGAGCTCAGCCCCAGCCAGCAGCAGACCTCCAATGCCAGGAGCAGAGCTGTAGGAGGAGCAGCTGTGTCACCCTCCCGGGGAGCTGCCTGCGCCTCTCCTTGCAGTGCCAAGGGGTGCTGCCAGCAGCACAGACACTGGCACCAGCTGGTGGCACAGTAGAGGCCATAAAAGTGTCAAAGCCGAAGTCACTCGGGAAGCCTCAGCCTCGGAAGAGGTTGCTGCTTCCTGGCCAGGAGCCTGTCCCACACAATGCCCAGCAAAGCACACCACCACTTACGCTCCAGTCCACAGTGCTGCGTATCTGCCTCTCTGACTCGCTCCTCAGGGCTAGCACGGGGTTTGGCTGGGCTACCATGTGCTGGAGGCTGGACTTGGCAATAGCTTTCCTGGAAGACATGGGAGGGCCAGCTATTAGATCAGGGAGGAAGAATGGCGTGTCAAAGCCCGCCGGGCTGTCAGGTCCCTCATAAAAGCCCCAGGATGCTTCTCCAAGATGCGGTGGAGCCTGAAGCAGCCTTTCCTGGTACGCATAGCCCTGCCCATTCCTCCCTCCCCACCCCAGCCTCCCTCCCCACAGCATTGCCTCCACTGCACCGCCATACATACAGCAGCCTGGGGCTCCAGCCGTCGGGGCAGCAGGCTGGTTCTGGTCTCAAGCACTCAGGGAAGGCACCCCCTGCGTACTGCTGGGCCAGCCACCATGTGCGGCTGGTGGCCAGCAGCCCGGGCCAGAGGACATCGCTGGAGCGGCGGCGCTGGCTGAGGCGGCGGTAGCGGCCTGGCAGGCCGTGGGGAGCCCGACTGCAGCCAACATCGGTGGGCAGGCGGTGGGAGGAGGCACGGCGCAGGCAGCGGGGGCCCCGTGTCAGCAGCCTGGCCTGCAGCGGCCGCAGCCGGGGCAGCATGCCCAGCCAGCTCTCCTCAGCCCACCACCTGCTCCGATCCACCCTGCCATTGCCGTCCTCTGCAGACCAGGAGTTGGAGGCATCCCTGGCACCGTCCTGCCCGGTGGGGAGGAGGCCGGCCAGCAGCACGGGGGGCCCCAGCAGTGTGGCATCGATAGCCGGGGGGCAGCCCCCGCGCTGCTGCTTCACGGCGAAGCGGGGGCTGAGGCATGGCGGTGTGGTGCTGGAGCGGCGGCGGGGGCTGCGGCGGCGGGGCAGGGGCAAACAGGAGAGGGCTGGCAGCGGGGCCTCCGAGCCACGACGGCGCTGGGCCAGTGAAGCAGAGGGCAGCCCAGCCTGGGAGCGACGGCGGGCCTTGCCTGTGGGCACGGCCACCACGCTGGCTCGCCGCGGGCCTGGCAGCCCCTTCTTCCCAAAGTGCCTCTTAAAAAAGGTTTCCATTGCGCCCGGTGGTGGCTGTTGACACAGAAAGCAGGAGTTAGATAGGCTGACCACGGATCTGCAGGGCTGGTGATGGCCTCAGGTTTGCAGAGCACAGTTGAGGCAGCCGAGCTGAGAACTGGGTGCCATGGTGTATGGCAGGGCAGGGAGCAGCCTCTGGGATCCACTGGGAGTGTCTGGGACTTTCAGTTCAGAGCAAAGCTCTTCTTAAGGCAGTCTATGCTTATTTTCATAGCTTAGCCTGAGGAAAACACCCTCAGAAACACAAGAGACTGCTCCACGGATGAGCTCCCACCCTGGTGAGGCCAGCCCTGCTCACTGCCCCACTGCTATTTGCTCCACTGGTTCTGGCGCTCCTGGTGTTGCAGCTGTAACTGCTAGGCACAAGCAGCAGCCCCGCAGAATTTGTGGCAAATGGAAACTAAGCACTAAAGAAGGAAAACAATCAGGCAAGTCAAAGCAGGGCAAGCACATTTGGTGGAGCCTGGCTGAGAAAGCTGGAGCGGAGGAGAGCCTGGAAAATCATCCTATCTGTCCTGCTCGAAACTTCCCTCTCGTTTTGGAAAGAGCTTTAACGGGTCTCTTGACCTTTCGCTCAAAGCTCAGTGTGTTGCCAGGACGTTGCAGCTGTCTGTGAAAAGCACTGGGCCACAGATGGAAGCTGCTGCAGCAGCGGTTTCAGCGCTCTCAGCTTGGCATGCAAAGGTCAGAGCGGAAGAGGCTGACTCTGACTAGTACCAGCACTCCCATTCTCCAGAGCTAGTGCTTCTCTTCCAGCCACTGTTTGTTTCAAGCCTCTAAAGAGCCTGGTAGCTGGATCTTCGATTGCTACAAAGGTGGAGGACGGAAAGGTAAGGCTTGGTTCTGCCTCCAGCCTGGTTATTCAAGGAAGCTAGCTTTTTAGTTTCTAGTCTTGCTGCCATATCTGTACTTGGTAATATCAGACAAGGAGGGAAAAAAATAGTGATACTCTCCAGTGGAATGTGCAGTTCAGAGAGCAGCATTAGGGGAGTTAGAGCCTTGCTGAACTGAAAGCAAAAGCTACGTACCACCTCCTTGGAAGGATTTCTCAAGTTCCATCACAGCGAGCAATGCATGTACGCCTATCCCCACCCAGTGACCAGCAGGTTACCCATCACACCACTGAGGCCCATGCAGCTTTCCAGAGGACAAAAGCATGTCTTGCTGACCACTCAGCTTCCAGCCTGTCCCTATTACTGCAGCGCTCCATTCCCGTCCCTTCTCCCCAACATCTGTGGGACACTGCAGGGAATTGCATCATCACAAATAGGTTTTAAAAACGATATGAGCGAATAAAACATGTTTAAAAAAGCCACGAGAGAACTGCCTGAGCGTTGCAAGCTGCAGCAGACTCTCCTTGGCCAGCTTAAGCTGCTGGGAGAGATGCGATTGTCCACCTACATCCCGAGTGAGCTGAACGGATGGTCCCTTCTGCCTCAGATATTCCACCAGCACGAAGCTGGTGCAGTGCTTGCTGAGTTGCTGTGTTGGGCAGGAAGATCACTCAACACAGCTTCCTTCCTTTTTGCACCATATTCTCATGAGGAAACCTGCTAGAACACCCTCGGCTTGACATTTATGTTTGGTTACTGGTTGATTATGGTCTTTTTTATCTCCAGAGCTGTCGGAAAGTGGCACATGGACTCACACTCCAGACATCAGCAGTGAAGGTTACTGCTGGGCAATCATATGACAACCCATAACAGCACCATGTGGCAGCAGCTCAGATCTGATGGTGAAGATATCCCCATTGCTTGCAATTGACTTCCAATCTGAGCTCAAAATGGTACAGCACAGGCGTTGAGAACTGCAGCTGACAGTGCAGACAGACTGACTGCACGGAGCGCCCAGCACTGATGTGCACCAGCAGAGCTGTGTGCAGAGTGGTTGGGGAACGACGCACTAGGTGCTGCCGAAGGAGAGCTGTGTCCCGGCAGCCCCTGGCCTAATACTACTGACATTTTTGTGACCTCCATGCTTCTCTGAAAAGACTGTTGGCAGCTGAGTCACAACAGAGAACAGCCAGTGCTTGTTGCTTCTCTGCAGGCTGCATCACTGGGCTGTTAGCTTAGGGGGCTAGCTGGACGGAGCCTGGCATCTGCAGAGTAGGAGGAAAAGGAAATACTGATGCACGCACTAGGACATCAACTCTACTTGCATGCAGTTCTACACCATCATTTCAATCTCCTTCTGTGAATAAGAAAGGAGTCAGCAGCTCTGGCCTGCTCATGATCTACAGTCGGAGCTCTTGGTAGGATTTTTTTTAACCAGACCCCTCAGAGCTTCTCAGCCTACTGTGCTCTCTGCCTGGCTGAACCTTGCTGAAGCAGGAACGTACCCCAGATTGTGTGCTGCCCCGTGGAGCTGGGGGAGGAGGAAGGTGCTGCAGGAACCCCCTGGGCACTCAGAGAGCCCTGTGCTCTAAGGACAGAACTAACCTTGGTGGCAGGATCTAAATGCCCTTGGAAAGCTGACCAGGGATCAAAGAGGGAAAACTTGCATCTTGTAACTTCAGTGGACAGACAGCTCATGGATTGGCTGATACAGGCATCCTCATCACCCAGCAGCTATCAATCCACCGGTGGTGGTGACAGCAACAAAACCAGTTAGGTCGATTCCTACGCCTGACCACACAGTGTCCCTCAAGGCATAAGCTCTACCCACATCACGGAGAGCTTCTTGATATTCAGCTCCATTACTTCGCTTTGCTCCAGCAGCCTCAGGCAAACCTCTAGATACCGTGCTGACCATGCTCTCTGTGTCATTAGACAGGGACACTGTGCAACACACTGCTTGGTCCTTCCCCCGTGCCATCATTCCCGCTATCCTTCCAGCAGCCCGGTGTCCTCCTGCCAATGCCCAGAAGAAGAGGGACGCCAGCCCTGGTCCCCTGCTTCAGGGCACCACAACAAACAAGCCTCAAAGCCTAGAGAAAGTCTGGACTTCAAAAACACCATCAGCTCCTCCAGACCTTTCAATAAGCCTCTAGTTAGTTGACTGGAAAGCATTTTTTCCAACCACGGGGCTACAGTGAGGCAAATGAGCCTGTGTTTCAGCCTTCTCCATGACGAGAGCCTGTCCTGGCTGAGTCTCTGAAGCAGCACTTGCTGTGGCAGCCGGGTGGGTGCTATGGCACCAGAGCTGGCATCATGCAGACAAGACCCTGTCTCAGTTTACAAGCTGTCCTCCCTGGCAACGACAGTGACTTGCACAGCTCAACCCCTGGGAAGAGGTGTTACTAACAGTCACTTGTGTGTGATGCCAAGATCTCCTGGGCTCCATGCAGCCTCACTTCCCATCGCCAGCTTGCATGCTGCAGAGGAAGAGCCTGTGCTGGACAGAGAAGGGAGAGCGCTGGTCAAGACATGGAGCAGTCCTCAGCACTGTGGTGGTAGGGAGGTGAGCAAGTTCCCAAACTCTGCATAGAAAGTTTCTACCCAAAATTTCCACTCCAGCTGTAATCTGTCCTACATCATGAACCAGAGGCAGAAGCTGCACAAGGGGCAAGGCTGTGAGAATGAGGGCTCCAGGGCAGGAAGGTCTGAGAATAATCAGGTCACAGTGAGGACAACAGCTCTTGTTTCCCAGCACTGTCAGCCCCTCTACCTTGCCATTCATCACTACAGCTCTTGTGTGAGTAATGCTGCATGTCCAGGCACCACTCGTGGGACTGAGATGACCAGAAACATGTCTGTCCAAACCACAAGCCTTTAGCAGCAGTACAAAGTGTGAGCTGTGAGCTATGCTCACCAGTGCACGCCTGTGGCAAACCATGGCCAAGGACACCTTCAGCTGTGCCATCAACTGAAGGTAGCAACATCAGCTCGGCCTCTGTGTGCCATAAAGCCCAGTGACAGCCTGCAACGCTCTGCAGCACATACCAAAGGAGAGCACCAGGGCACAGACCCAGCACAACTGCGAGGGCAAAACTCGCACAAACTGAGGCCGAGCAAAAGCAAAACCCCACAGCCTCCTGCTGTACGTGTACAGGCCACCTTGCAACAGTGCCAGCGCAAGGACTCGATCCAAGAACCTGCAAGGTCTGATACGTTCCATACAATGAATGGTAACGGGATCTCAGCAGACAACGGCCAGAGGGAAAACTCACCCACATGCCCTCTTTCAGGGGACATGAATTCCATGGCACAGCCCAGCACTCAGCTGGCAGCGAGGACTTGGCGAGAGGGCACGGGGTCAGCACCTCCCTGACTGCCAGTGCCCGTGGCAGATGACCACACCAAACACACAAGGATGGGACCAGGCTTTACAGGCAGCCACTGCTAACCATAACCCCGTGCCACTTTTAGCCTTTCTGGGTACTCCACCAGGAGCTGGGGATGCCATCAGCAAGCAGGTTAAAGCAGGACCCTCACTGCTTCTCTCCAGCCTGTCAAAGGGAAGAAGACACCCATCTGTTGTACTGCAGCCCCTGTCCCTCCACGCTGACAGTTCATCCCCAGAGGACAAAAGGCACTGCCTGGAAGCATCTTCACTGACATTTTAATTAGGAGCTGTTGCAAAATCCCTTTTCCCCAAACAACCAGAGCAGGGGGGATGGAGGCAGCAACAGGATGCTTGCAGCTGCTTTGTGCAGGGCTTAGAGGCAAGTGGGAGAAAGGAAATGCTGCAGCTTTGCAGTTTCTCATGGGAAGCTCATCCAAGGAGCAAAGCAATACTGAAGGAGCCACCCAAGCCCACACAGCGATTTGAGCGCAGTCCCCAGCGCTCTGCCGTGCCTTGACCAAAATAAGGCAAAAGGGACCAGCTGTCCCACCTCCTGCCAGGCCCTTCACAAGATGCACAACCAAGTGTTCTTTAGGTCAGGCTTGATGGGAAGAAGAGGGGATGGGAGCAGAAGGGTCTGAGGCTCTTTTTTTTTTTTTTTTTTTTTACAGTTCTTGGCATAATCCCACCTCCTGCTTTTGGCAGCTCCATCCTGCCTCTCTCCAGGCTCTGGTCCCACCACCCCTTTGCTGCCATTTGGTGCCCAGCATGACCCACACCTTCCCCACTCCTCCTGCCCCAGATCCCAGGCAGTATCTCAAGGCTGAGAGCACAGGGAGGGGTTCAGAGCACAGTGCCCTGCCCAGTCCCACTGCCAGGTTTGATGTGCCACAGGCCTGCTTTAAGGCATACCTGCCAGGCTAGCTCAGACCACTTATGCTTCATAAAGTCAAGAGTTTGCCAGCCCTAAGGCTCAGAGTAATGTTCCCATTACAATAATGTGATTTCCTTCCCAAAATCCATGGAAGATGGAGTTTTGTCTTCATTTAAACTAAAGCTGTCTCCTTGGAGGCTCCTGGGCTGAGCCTGCACATTCATATCCCTTGACAACTTTCCACCATCATAACATTAAGAAGTTTATTTGCCACTGCACTAAATAATCTGCCTCCTGGTTATCAAGAAATTGGGCAGCACTGATTTAAAGAAGCAGTTGCTGTTTGGCTTCTGAGCTGAAAGTCAAGCAGCCAGAGTGACAGCCTGCGAAGGTGAATTATCCTTAATGAAGTGCAGAGGGTGAGCAACCATCTGAGCACAAGGGTCAGGCAAGAGCAGGGGATGGTGCAGCAGCAGTTCGCATTTTCTATTTTGGTTGCATCAGCATTGCCCGTGACCCAGGCTGGGAGGGATGTTAAAAAGTTCCTTATCTCTCAGAGCTCCTTTTGCAGAACAGCAAAGCAGCAGCGGTCAGGCCAGCCTTGGCAATTTGGATGGGCCATCTGTTCCTGTAGCAGATGCCCACAGCTCCGTGCCTCCCTGCTTAAAGGGAAGCCAGTTCTGCAGCCCAGCTGCCCCTTCCCAGATCCCCCTATGAATGCGAAGGCAGGGGAAAGTTCCCCAGCATGGTGCCCAAGCAGGGGACTGTGCAGCAGCCCAAGGGAAGCAGCATGAAACCAGCACAGGGAAAAAGCTCCAGTGTGAGGGATGCAGAGCTCAGGCAGCGATGCCCAGATTGGGAGTGGGGGAGGTTGCACAGACCTCCCAGAGGCATGGAGAAAAGCCAAGGGAGCCTCAGGCTCTCAGCTACAGGCACTGATAATGCGGAGATGGGGCTGAACACCTGCAGCAGGGGAGCAGAAGGGCATCCTACTGCCCCCAGCGAAAGCACAGGGTGCCACCAGCGCCAGGGGAGATGCAAGGAGCCCAGAAGTCTGTCCGGCCCTCCCCAGATTATTCCGGGGCCAAGTGGCTGGATAGGGACAGCCTGGCGGGGCACAGGCTGGCTCCCCATACCACTGTCCACTGCCACACTGCAGGTTTCCTACCGCCTGCCTCCTCCATGTGCTGGCAGGATATAGCCTGTGCCTTACGTGAGCAGCTGGAAACCTGCTTCTGGCAGGGAGAGCAGCAGCCACTAAGTGCCACGGAGCTGGGTTTCACAGAGCCCCTCCGCCAACCCCGCTCACAGCCCACAGAACAGCTGCAGCTCGCCCCAGCCTCTGGGAACCAGTGTAGCCAGGCAGGAGCACAGCTGAGGATTAAAGGGATGCCTCAGGAGTCTGCTCCCCCCTGCCCCTACCTGGTGCACTGGGACGTGCTGCCCATTCAGACTGAACCCACCAGCTCCAAGCTAGCTCTCCCAGCCCCCCCTTCCCCCAGCAACCACAGCCGAAAGCAGTGAGGTGCAGGAATAAGGAAGAGAAGGAGAGAAGAGAAGGGCAGAGCATGGGGAAAAGCCTCTGTGACCTGATCCGGAATGGCGCTGAGGTCCCCGCAGGTGACGAGTGGGCAGCAGTGGCTGCGGAGCAGCGGCAGGCCAGCCCTCCCCGACCAAGTCCTAGTTTGGTGAGCGAGCGCTCCGCTGCTCCCTCCGCCTCCTCCCCGCGCTGCAAACCCTGACAGCGCTCATTAAAATAACCAACTGCACTTCCTCTGCACACAGCCCCAGACAGGCTCACCCCTGGTGAAGGACGCGCAAGCAAAAGGCGCCCAGGGAGAGAAGGGACCCCCGGCACCCAGCCGCTTGTCCCCTCGGATCTGAAACGCTGGTTTGCCCCTGCAGAACATGTGGTGCTCGGTGAGTGCGGGAGCAGGGGGCCCCTCTCTGGCACAGGCACTTGGAAGTGACACCCTAAGGTGATGTTGCACAACCAAACCCCTTCTGCAAACGAGGGATACAACAGTTTCCCTCAAAGCCATTCCCTCCCATCTCCTTAGGGCATCCTTTGTGCAGCCCCAGCAGCTGGGAGCAGGCAGTGTTCAGGAGCCTGTTCCCCCCCCCATGCTGTGGCAAAGGCCGTGCCAGTGGCCAAATTGCCCTGGGATGCCCACAAGGAAGGAGCCCCAGACCCCAAAGCAGCGAGTGCCAGTGACCAGTTTGGGTGAGTCATGGTGGCCCAACAGCTGGGACCTCCTCGTCCCTTCACACCCTGCCTCCTCCCAGCTGCTCACTCCCTGCATACATGTCACGGCTAAAATTAGAGCCGGAGCTCTTTCTGCGCGCGGGCGTGCAAGCCTGCGTGTGCTTGGACCGTGCCCAGCGCTCTTTGGGGACCGGGGAGAGAAGACAGTAAAACGACAATAACAAAACGTCATCAGAGATTGCTGCCAGAGCAGCAAAGGCAGGCAGGGCCGGCCATCCTCCCGTGGCTGTGCTGCTGATGGGTATCACAGGAAACCATTAATCAGAAGGGAGCCAGGCCTGAGGTCTCCGCTGCAGCTCTGTCATGCAGGTGGAGCACGTGGCCTTTGCAAAGCGGTGGGAGAGGACACGTTAGCAAACATCAGAGCTGCTGCCGGGGTGTTTTCAGCCCTGCTCTCGTGCTGCTGGCAGCTGGAGACACCCAGGCAGGCGGCAGGAAGTGTCTGCCCGCTGAGACCAGCTCTGCCCTCTCCCTGCTCAGATCCAGCAGCTCCTGGTACCAGGCAGCTTCCTTCCTCCTCCCTCTCCAGGGCCAGATTCCAGCTCTGCCCTGACCCCACAGCAGCAGCAGGCAGAGGGACAGCCGCCCCCAGCAGGTACCTGTGCCTCGGCTGACCCAGTAGCTGCGGTGCAGGCTGCAACCGAAGACCCTGGAGCAGAGTCCTGAGATGTCCCCACTGAGATCTGCTTGCTGGGGCTTGGCAGAGTGTTTTCCCATTGCATTTACCAAAGAGGAAACCAAAATCATGATGTGACTAGCTGTCCGTCTCCTGTTAACAAGCACTGAGCTGCACGCAGCCCTGAGCCCAGCTTCCCGTGAGGGAAACGCACCCAAACCCCACAGCAAGCGGTGGCCATGGCCAGGCCCTGCAAGAAAGAAGCAGGGCCAGAGAACTGGGGAAGGCTCAGCGCTCTGAGGAGCTAGGACCCCACACTGAGCCTGGGGCAGGAAGGCACCTCCTGTCCTCACATCACCAGCCTTCACCATGACCCTGTGACTAAGCTCCAACTCATGGGCTGAAAGGCGCTTGTTGGTTTAACTGTGACCCTGTTGCTGGTATCTAGTCCCATCTGTGGCATCTGTTTCACCATGTAGCAGTGTTACTCAGCCTTTTTCTCCCTGTCCCATGTACAGATTGAAGTAGCTCAGCAGTGTTAAACCCCTCACTTCTCGGTTTTGCAAAAGGTCAGCTTGTCCCCATTACAAATGGTAGGGCAGGAAGAGAAGTCGACTTTTTTCCTCCACCCTTTTTGCTCTGATTGCCTTCCGCATGTCTGCCCTCACGTGCTTCCTTTCCTCCTCTCTCCCTCAGCCCTGTATCCCTTTGCCCACTTGCCTCACACCCTCTGATGGGCGCTTGTACTGTGGAGGAGACCCCAGGTGAAACAGCACCACTGGGGCAGAGCGGATTGCCTTCGGGACATGGGCTGGCACCTCGCAGGATGGTAAGCGCAGGGCCACCTTGCTCTGCTCGCCCTGTTTCACTGCTCCCAGCAAGCCCCAGCACCAGCCTTATTGCTTCAAAAAGCATGGGTTGCACAACATGTGCTCCCACCCAGGAGCCATGAGGGGCGTGAGGAGCCCCTGCCATGAAGGCCCAGCTGCTGGTCACTGCTCTGCCACCTTTGTCTGCCCAATCTCAGAGCACTGAGTGCTGCTCTTGCAGAAGAGAGGACAAAAAATGCAGCAAAGGCCTATGACCAAGGAGACAAGGCCCACAGAAGGGCCATCCCACAACACCCAGACCAAGCAAGCACCAGGAAAAGAGCCTGAAGAGCCCTTCCCCCTGCAGCAGCCCTCTAAGGCGCAGTACAGAAGAGCAACCATGCCCTCTGGTGTTCAACCCACAGTGCTTTGGGCCTCTCCAAAACCCATTAACACCAGTGTGTGGGAGCGGAACGGCCATATTGCTGCCACCACTGCACCTCTACCCACAGGAGTGCAGCACCGCTGTGCCTAAGGGCTGGAAGAGCTGGACACCCTGTGATCAGAGGCAGCATGCTGGGCAACATGCAGGAAGCTAAGAAGCCAGGAAATGGCAACCAAACCCTTAGCAGGCCAGTGTGCTGCATCACGAGGGCACAGGGAGCCTGGAAACCTGTCCCATCCCCTCACCTCCCTTTGAACACTCATGAGCCCCCTCTATGGTTAGTCTCGGTGCTGGCTCCCACACAGTAAGCACACGGCAGCAGTCACGGTTACCTCCCAGGCCTGGTTTCCTACTCCAGCTGGCATGCTCAGCCCACTGAACTTCAGGCTGGTTGGCCACCCAGATAAGCCAACCTCAGGTCATTCAAGCACTCAGCTAGCATAGGGCCTGGTGCTACAGTCCTCGTGCCCACGACAGCCAGGAGATGGAGGAAGAAACCCTCTGCATGCCTTCACCAGACCACCAGCAGGACAGGGCCGCCACATAAGCCGAGGGAAGTCCAGCAGTGAGCTGCCCTCGGGTACAAGGTTAGTGACACACGCAGCAGGCAGCAGCCTGGCTCTTGGTGGCCTTGGTTAGTGCAGGCACAGGAGGGTGACGTGAGGTGAGACGTGGGTGGGAGGGAGGAGAGCTCTCACTCTGCAGCAGCTGCTGGAACTGCACAGCCTGCGCAAGCCAATAAAAATGCCACGTACTTATACACGGCCGGCCGGTGCCTTATCCTCCGGGATCCCCTTCGGCCAAGCTGTCTGCCAAGGAGACAAGGGAGGACACCTTTGTGGGGCAGGTGGAGTCTGGGGACACAAAGAGAGTGGTCAGCACACCCTCCCATGCATGCCTCCAGCCACCCGGCGCACTGTTGGCCTGGCAACATCCCTCCTCCCAGCACGCTCTCCCCATGGCCTTGGTGTGCAGCCATGGTGGCAGCACCTGTGTCACCTCCCCAGCTGCCAGCTGTGGGGTCTCACAGGCATTCCTGGGGGAGGGTACAGTACCCTGCTGGGGAGGAGAGGCCTTGTCCAGCACCACGCTCCCGCTGCTGGGACACAAACTCAATCCCGGCCAGAGTCACCTCAACCCCACGGCCAAAACAAACACCACAAGAGCCACCCACAGCCTGCTGCCAGAGAGCTGCTGTGGGCAGCGGGACTGCCGGAGGCCAGGCATTTCCAGCACCCACACTCACTGCTTCAGCTTCTGGTACCCCCAAGCCGATGGCCAAGGGCAGAGGAAGCATGGCTTGGGGACCAGGGCCACACCTGCAGCAGGAGGTGGCCATGCCTCGCTCCTCTGCCTCCTCCTCCCATGCCCTGCACCAGCCTGGATCCTGACAGTCTTCGCCCCAGCTGCCAGCCTTGGGCAAGGATTTGAATTTCAAATAAATTATGAAGGCACTTGACAGACCTCGCATGAAGGAGCATTGTTTGAGCAGGGCAGGGCAGCCTGCTTGCTCCAAACCTGTGTACAGGCACCAAGCCCTGCCGATGGGCACAGAAGATGCAGGGAGCAGCGCTGGCCAGGAGTAAAGTGCTGTGTGACCCAGTGTGGGGGGCAAGACTTCTTTCTTCAGACCCTGTGCCATGGGACGGGTCCCGCTCCTGCATGCAGCAGCAGGCAGGCACAAAGGACCCTGCCAGCAGATCCGCTGTTTAATCCTGCCATCTGCCAGCCTCCATCGGGAGCAAAATCCCCGCAGAAAACAACCCTGCCACGTTTCAGCGTGCTCCACACGATGTTCCCTTGCACGGTGACCTCGGGTCTGTGCGGTAAGAGGCTTAGCACTGAATCTCGGCCGGGGCAGGACAGTGAGGCAGGACGAGATACAGATAATCTGACAGAGAGGGAACTTTCACACGGAGGGGCCACACGTGGCTGTCCCCCAGCCCCAGGGCCTGTCCATGAGGCCAGATCAGACCCCAGGCAGGTTAAGGTGCTCCTGCCCCGTGGTTCCTCATCTTCCGTACGCTGCTGGGGAGCGCAGCCTCTGCCACAGCCCCACACCTGGGCGCCAACGGTAACTGAGAGATGGGCCACGTCGGCACCCACGTTTCCTGTGGGAGATGAGCTGTGCCAAAATGAGGGGAAAACCCTTTGTAACAAGCCTTTTTGTTAGCTTCTCTGACTTCCTGGGACAGAAAACCAATGGGGCCACGTGACATACTGCAAAGCCACAGCGTATTTTGGAGCCTGAGTGTGCTCCTGCCCCACAGAGATGAGCTGCAGCCAGCCTCACCCAGACAGCACGAGACTTGCCAGCGGGCAGGGCTGAGCAGGAGGCCCAGGCTGTCTGGGACGCTGGGGACCAGAGGAGGTCCTCTAGGTTAGCAGGACACACGTGTCGCAGTGTGACAAGTAGGACAGAGCTCAGAGCTCACTACAAACCAACCCCCTCAGGCACCAACCCCCCGGATTGTGGGCAGGAGGAGAACATTGCTGGATGCAACACGTGTGTCTGACGTGGAGCGGGGGACTCCATCCCCTCTGTCTTCGTGGTGCAGCCTTGTCACATGCGCTGGTGCAGTTTCACCACCTACTTAACGTCCTGACGCGGAGGAGGGAAAAGCGTTCACAGCTCCCAGAGAGACTGCAGCCGCTGCCATGCCCACAGGTTTCAACAGAAACACGAGGAAAGGGGACTGTGCTTTTGTAATACTGGAGAGCTGGCCTGGGGAAAGTTCCCCGGCTCAAGATCACCAAAACAGAGGCACTTATTCCCTCAGAGCCAGGTGCCAGCTCCAGAACTAGCAGGACAGGTTTCGGAATTTCCACACCCTGTCCATGACCCTGAGCAGGCCCTGTATCCGAGCCCTACATGGAGAAGGCTCTGGCAGAAGCACCTCACCTCCGGCCAGCCCCCCAGGCTCTCCTGAGAAGGATGGCTTGTGGTCCCAAGGAATCTGAGCCCTAAATCTGCTTCTGAACTCAGCACCCAGTTATGCAAGCAAGCAAACGTGTGGCTGAGAGCAGCTCTCACACTTCAGCTCACAGAGTCACCTGGGAGGAAGAAGCCAGAGCTGCAAGGAGAGCAGAGTTGGAATTTATCTTCAGAGACTCTGCCAAGTCTTCAGAAAGACTGCTCCCTGGGCACAGCACCACGATGAGAGAAAGAAATCCTACGCTGCAGCCCTAACCACCTGCCAGGGCTCAGGATGCATTTCTAAGAGCACCTCCGCTTGCCCAGAGCCTGGCCTTGCCCTGTGAGCACCTGCTGCTCCCACAACCCAGCAGGACACAAGCGACCACGTGGCCCCAAGTTCTCTCCCTTGCACCACCTGCAGCTCCAAATGCTGTCTCCCTGCAAAGACCTGTACAGCCCCCCAGCTCCTCCTTTGTCCTTCCCTCTTCCCATTATTTCATCCTCAGGAATAGAGAGGATCACTGTCCTTTGTCTCAGCCCTTTGCTGAGTGACACATCCCTGGAAGGGACACTCCAGCTATGAATCAAATGAGAAGTTCTGCCCCTTTCTCCAGCTCTACTCTCCAGAAGGCAGCTGGCACACACCCTGGTGTTGGACAGGGGAGAGAGAAGAGCCAGGAGTGAGCGAGCCGCAAGGATCCATCCCCTGCCAGCAGTGCAGCAATGACCCTGAAGACACAGGTGGCTTCAGCCGGAGCAGCTGAGGACTCTCACAGGGCTGCTAGCCAGAGCTAGCCCTCTGCCTGCCCTCTGCCACCTGCGAGTGGAGCAGAGCATGAGGCTGGCAGAGTTGAGAGCGAGAGGTTTGCCAGCTAGATCCAAATCTGCATGTGTGGAGAAGGAGGAGGCATCCTCTCGATTGCTCAACAGCTAGCTGGCAGCGAGGTGTTTTGTGAAAAAGCCTGTCCTGAGGTAAGCTTTGCTCAGGCTCTGACAGCGTGCTGATTTTACAGCTCAGGATCCTCACTGCTGCCACAGCTGCCTGCTTTACCCTCGGAGCACCTGCAGTTTACCCCATAGCACAGCATATGTACCACCCCTGCACGAGGGCAAAGCAGATCCTCAGCCCTGCATCCAGCTCTTGGGTTTGGGCCAGCCAGGCAAAGGACGAATTCAAAGGGACACGGTGGTGCCACCAGCATGGCACTCGGGAAGGCTGGGCAGCAGCCAGTGCTCCTGCAGATGCTTCTCCCCAGCTTTCACATGCCGTCAGCATCGAGCAGAAAGACGAGCGTCGTCCCAGAGAAGTGTAGGCGGGCGCTCAGCTCCGTTTCTCAAGTGCCGTTAACCCACACGCTGTGCCACCCACAGACCTTCCCGGGGCAATGACACATGGCCCCCAGGCTGTATGCAGGCCCAACAGGGCTCTCAGCACCATCCCACGCTCTGCAGGCTGTGCTGCCGATAGCCTCGCCGCACCATACCCACCACCACATACGTGTACCCAACGGAGTGGACGTGGTGAAGAGCCTGAGCCCCACAGGGAGACTCACACCAGCAGCTCACTGCTCCAGCAATGGGAACAGCGGGAGGAGGGCTGTGTCCCCAGCACGGTACTCCCTTCCCAGCTGGAAGAGGTAAACTGTGCTGTTCACTTACACCACAAGAAACAGGGCACCTAGGAAGGAAATTTAATCCCAACCACCTATTATCTGATTGGCTCCAATCTCTTTATCAGCCCAATTATAAGAATTAACCATGTGTGGCCCGGATGCACGTATTGTGCACTTGTCTCTGTCAGCACTGGAGCCAATTATTCCACCCTCCTTTAAGGCAATTATCAGGTACAGAAATAAGTCTGCTTGCAAAACACAGCAGGATAATGTGCTGCAGGCAGAACTTGGGGTCTCACCTCCTATTGCTTAAAAACCCCTCAGGATTCACCTGCAGTGAAATGTCCACGATGCACTGGGTGCCAGCCTGGGAACAGACAGGTACCATGGCGGTCCAAAAAGACAAGCAGAGTCCAGTACTGGCACAGTCTCCTGTTTCTTGAGTCTGCCACTCATTGGGCTGCACTCAGCAAGCTGTGCCTCCTGCTGTTGTAGCCTGAGTAAGCAGCGGTCTTGACAGAAGGTGCAGGCAGGGCTGAGTGGCATGTGCCCAGCTCAGGAGACCTCTCCTTGCAGCTGGGGCTCCCCAGAGCAAGGCTTGATCACCCAGTGCAAAGTTTCCTCTTCACTTACTTCAGCCAAATACACTCCGGCTAAACTCCAGAATCCAAGGGGGTGCACATTTCTTCAGCAATCACTGTTCAAAAGCATTTTGGGGATAGGGACTGACTGTACTTCTCCAAAACAAAGGAGAATAAGCACTTAACCCTGCAGTTCCTTCTAGTGAACTGGAACTCAGAGCTACGTTCTGCTCCTCTGTTCAGGTGGGCACAAATTTGGCAGCTCTCAGCAGCCCACAGCCAAACCTCCTCCACACCTTCAGCATGCTCTCTTCACTCAGAGGTGTGCGTGGGGACTTCTCCCTCCCTCATGCCCCTTGAAAATCTCTTCTTACACCCCTACAGCTTTTCACAGCTCTGAGAGATGGATTTGTCGCTCAGGGGAAACCAAGTCCCTCTGTCAGAGGAAACAGAGCAAGAAAAGCATCCAAACACCAAACAATGTGACAGGCATCTTGAGCCACATTGCAGAACATGCTGCACGGGGCCAGGTCTGCGTTTCCTGCACTGCATGCACCTGCACTGCACAAACCCATCTGCACAAGGAGAATCTGCCCTCTGTAAGCTCTGCCATGCTCTGCAATAACGGCTTACACAAGGATGCAGGACCCTCTAGGGGCCAGGGCCAGCCACTAATATGAGGGAAAGGACAGAGACTGCAAGAAGCTCCACACGGCCAATGATGCCAGCTGTGAAACCAGAGCAGAGGAGAGCAGCTCTTGCGCTGGGTGGAGCGACCTTGCAAACCCTTTGCTCCCAGCTCCTGCGTGACTTCGCAGGGCGTGCTGTGGGGCTGAAAAGGGGGCCCTTCCCCTCTATTTACCACTAGTGAAACCACACTGGGAGCCCAGCATACTGCTTCGTCCCCTCTGTACAAGAAGGATGCTTACAAGCTCATGGTCAGCAGAGTGACACCGGGAAGGACGAGGCAGTTTGGACCAGACAGTCCCCCTGTAAGTCTCTTCAGAACTAAACTATCCTCATTTTACACACCTCTGGATGGTGTAGACACCTCTTGGCTTACATGGCTTGAGCATCCCAAAAATCAGGTGAGTGTCAGGGTCCTGAGGACAGAGCACTTGGCAGACACTCAGTGGAGATGACAGGGCAAGTCCAGAATGTGGTCCTGGGGCTCCCTGGGAGCAGCGCAGAGCTCGCACAGCCCCAGTGCTGACAGCTTGCTGAAACTGCAGCTGAAGCGCGAGGTGTGAGCGTGGGGACGGGGACATGTGGTGCTGGGCATGTGGAAACAAACCTCCAGACACGGGACTCTGACTTCTATGGAAATTATACCCAACTTCCCATTATCCATGCCAATAGTTATAACGGAGGAAAACGCAATCTCATCTTCCTCTATCAGCACGCTGTGTCCCTTTGGCACCTCATCTCAGCTGACTGCATGTTTTATGTAAGTGGGGTCAACATCCTCTCCAGCGCCCGCTGCAAGCACTACGGGTCGAAGCCGGGGCTGACAGCTCCCCGGAGCTGGCAGGCTGGGGGAGGCTGCCTGGCAGCACCCCGTCCTCCAGACGAGGACCGTGTCGGATGCTCCGCGCGGCTCGACGGACGCCCCAGCGCACGGCCCGCTGCCGCAGGCACGCGACAGGCTGTGAAAAGCCGTTTCGGACCGACGGCGAGCAGACCCAGCGGCGGGCCCTCGGGTGGGCAGCGCGGCTCCGCCGCCCCGATCGCGGACACGCGGGGCAGGCGCTGCCCGTCGTCCCCCCGCACCGCGCAGGCCCCGGGGCGCAGCGGGAGAAGCGCGGAGCCGCGTCCCGGCCGCTGCTCACCTGCGCCCGAAGAGCCTGAGGCCGGTGAAGCGCTTGTTGCTGCGCCGGCGGCCCGACGGCGGCGGCCCCTGCTCGGGATCGGCGCCGCCCGACGGCCCGGAGGCGGCGGCGGCGGAGGAAGAGGAGGAGGAGGAGGAGGATGAGGAGGGCGAGCCGCCGGGCGGCGGAGGCTCTGCCGCCTCCATGGCCGGGCTGGGGGCTCGGCGCCGCCGCTACCGGCTCGCCGCCCCGCGCTTCGGCTCCATGCGAGGGGAGGGACCGAAGGGGACGGGCGAGAGGCGGCGCGGGCGCCCGCCCCCCCCTCGGGCCCGGCAGCCGGGCAGGAAGTGCGGCCGCGCACCGGCGGGTCCGGAGGCCGAGCCGGCCAGACAGCGCCTCCTGCCGCTGCCCTGGCACCGCGCACGGGGCACCTTCCGCTCCGACCCCCTGCTCGCGTCCCGGGCCCACGTACCGCCGCCCTGGGACAGGGCTGCTATCACTACCGTAGGCTGCAGCGAGGGGACGGAGCCCCAGCCTCGGTGTCACCCTAGCCCCGGTGTCACCAACCTCCGGTGTCACCAGCTCCCAGTGTCACTGAGCCTCAGTGTCACCAAGTCTCGGTGTCACCGAGCCCCAGACTGACCAAGTCCCGGTGTCACTGAAAGCGGGTGTCCCAACCAGCCCCCAGCAGCCATGGCCCGGTGTTGCGGGCTCAGGAAGCCGAGTGTCAGCCCTGCTGCCGCCCCCGCACTCAGGAAGAGGTTCGGCGACAGCAGCGGGGCCTCCCTCGTCCTCCCATTGTTCGCCCTGGCACTGGTGCTGCGCCTCGTGGCCCGGCTGCGTCACTGCCGCCCTGCAGCTCCTCGGGGCGGCAGGAGTACGGCAGCCCTCTTTGCATGGCAAATGAGCCAGGCACGAGCGTCACCTTGCAAAGGGTGCAGGGCCACCCTCACAGTTGGCCCTGGGTGCAGCCACACGCGTGGTGTCCGCGTGCCCCTCAAGCAGGTGCCCTGCTGGGCACAGACGGGGGCTTTGAGCCCCCAGCGCAGGGGGAAGCCTATGGGCCCGCCTCAGCAGTGCGGCCCTCCAGCATCCCGAGTGTTGAGGCTGTGCACACCCAGTGGCACCAGGAAAGGGGAGAGAACTGCGGGTGAGGAGCTGAGAAAGCACAGGAAACCTTGGAGGAGCCGTCCCCCCACCCCGCAGCGCAGCGGGGGCCACCGGCGCTCAGCCCCAGCGCAGCGCAGTGCCCATCCCGGCAGTACCTCGTCACTGCGGCCCCTGCGGGGCTCTGGGGGACATCCCACGAGCGGTGCCGCCACATCTGCAGCAGCACAGGCCGGTGCTGCTCAGCCAGCCCAGGGCTCGTGCTCACTCTTCCTCCCCCGGCGGCTGCTTTCCGGAGTCATCCCGAGGGCAGGGCCTGGCAGGGCTCTGCAGCTGGTGGTGGTGGCGTGGGCCCCGCTTTGTTTGCACCCTCCACCTGGTTCCTCTCTCCGCACTTCCTGGAAGTGCGAGGGCGGCTATCCTTGCGGCCGGCGCCGCCACGCTCTTCCTCCTGCAGCCTGCGGCCTGGGCCAGCTCTCCTCACGTGGCCTGGGCTAGCTAGCAGGTCCCTCTGCATCCCCAGCGTGCTCATCCCATGCTGGGCTCCATGGAGGGCCCTGAAGAAGCACTTGAGTGAAGCACGAACACCAGGAGCTGATGGCCTCGTCGCCGCTGTGTGCGCGAGGGCAGCTCGGTGTGCCATGCCTTGCTGCAGGCATTTCTCTGCCAAGTTTCACACCCTGCCTCGGAGCACCCAGCCCAATGTCCCTCCTTGTGCCATACGCTCCCAACCCTCATGCCGTCCCACAGTTCCCAGAAGGGCCCGGAAAGCAGGTCCTTCTCTCCGTGTGAAACTGCAGGGGTCCTACACAAAATCCAAGGGGTTATCTACTTGCCACCCCCTGCCGAGGCCGCCTGCTGGGTCGGGCTGCCCAAGCCATGCATGGTGCCAGCCACCTCCTCCCAGCTGTGCAGGGACACAGAGACAGATGTCTGTGCCGGCAGAGCAGGCTCAGCGCCGTGGGGATGGATGGCAATTCAATGATGCTGCTCGGCACTGCCTGGCTAATGCAATTATCAGGGCGACAAGCAGGAGCCGGGCTGGCTGCCCTACTGCTGCTCCCCCAGCACAGCTCAGGCTCTGTCCCAGCTCCTGCACTGCCCAGTCGAAATGGGGGGTGGTTGGACACCCTCTGCCCCTGGAGTGCACAGAAATCCCCATTAATGGTATCCCGGTGCAGTGGCTGGAACAAGCCCACCCTCCTCTCCCCTCAGCTCTGTTGCGGTGACCCAGCTTGTCCTCCTTTGCTCTTTCCACAACAAAGCCCCTCTGCTCCACTCCAGGTTATATTTAGCTCTGCACAGAACAGCGTGTGAGATGCTCAGCACATCCTAACCACTGCCCTCATCCTATCTGTCACTCGGGGACTATGCCAAGCAGCTGGGCCCCCAAATCCCTGCTTGGCTGTGTGGGGGCATGGCCAGGCAGGGGGCCTGGGGGCCACTCTTCTGACTACCACAGTGTCCATGTCAGGTGCTGTCGTGCCATGGGGGTGGCCAGGGCAGGGCTGGGAGCACAGGAGAGGAGGTCTGGCTCCCTGCGTGTCCTTTGTCATGCATGCAAGCCCGAGCAGCAAGCACTCCTGCGATGTGGTTTCCTCTCTCACACCCCTGTGGGCTGTGCTACTGGGAGCAGTGGTGGTGACAGAAGGTCACTGCTGCATGTCTCAGTCTGAAAGCAGACAAGAAAGCACCCAAGATGACCGAATGCCCCATGCAAGTGTCGAGCTGCAGGGTGCTGCTGAGAATTGTCCTGGCCCAAAGATCCCTGGCAGCACTGGTGCTGTGCCACTGCTCTGCGCGCTGCTCCTGCCCTGCTGTTGCACACCGGAGCAGGAGCTGATGTGACATGAGGCTTTGGGCGCACTCCTTGCTAAGCAATGTTGGCAACGAGGCACAAAGCTCCGGCACTTGCTCAGGGTTTGCTGTGGTGCTGGGTAGCAGGAGCCCTCCTAGCACTGTGGGGACACCTCCCTGCAGGGAAAGTGTCCCAGAACCTGCAGAGCTGCTGCCCAAGCCAGCATCATTAATAAGCTTGGCATGGAACTGCTACTCAAAGCCCTAAATATAACCTGAGCGCTGAGATCTATCCGCCCGCCCAAGGCGCCTCCGTACACCACGGCAGCTATTTATGGAAAGAGCTTTATTTCCATAGGCTTCATATCATTTCTGCTCATTTCAAAACCTTTATATAGCGGCTCCTGCCGCCTGCCCCTCCTGATGACTAATGAGCCCCAGCAGGAGCGGGCAGCTCGGCAGCAAGAGCACCGCGGCCTCCACCTCCCTGTGACATTGAGGACACCGGCGATGGGCAACAGCCCATGGAAGAGGGCCTCCAAACTCCGAACTGGGGCTTGGGAAGTGCCTCTGGACTCACGCGTTAGCATTGTGAGGGTGTTTCTGTGGGACTTCATGCCAGATCCACCCCACTCCAGGGTGCACATGGAGCAGGGAACAGGATGTGAACATTCCCCTGTGATATCGGACAGCTCTGGAGAGAATTCAGGCTGATCAAATTAGGCTGCAATATGCTCTCTTCCTCCCCGGTGGAGGCTGGGTAATTGGAGCTGGCTAATCCGCTCAATGCACACATCTGAAGGAAGAGAGCTAAGGGAAGAAAACCCTGCTCTGCTCCCGCACTTGGTGCAGCTATCCCTCATCTCAGAGGTGGGGGCAGCCCCCTGCTCTGCAGCCCCAGAGCCAGGCTGGGCCAGGGGCACTGCCACGGCCCCAGCTCACAGCCAGGTGCTAATTCAGGCAGGACACCACCACCCAGCCCCTGCTTGCCACCCACTGCAAGAGTAATGAATGCTCGGGATGAGTCAGCCCTAGGGCCCTCCTGCTCTGCAGGCACTAATTCGGTTTCCCATTAGTTCACATTACCACAGGATTAGAGAGCAATTTGCTCCTAGTTTGCTTCACAGCCCTCACAAAGGGGAAGAAGGGCCACTGCACACACCAGCACTGAGCCAAGATGTGACCGAGTGTGCCCCAAAGTGCAGGTAATCTTCCCTGGGGCAGAGCTGCACACCAGGGCCTCAAATCCTCACAGCGGGCACCCCGAGTGCTGCAGGACACACTGCTATTCAGTGGCTTGCTGGGCTTGGTGATACGAGCAGAGGAGCCTGGAGACGGAACAGACGTTCCTCTAGCAGCAGCCAGCCCCAGAGGCTTTCCAGCCTCAGCTCCGTACCTTGGTATCACCACCTTTTCTCCCTGCTGGGAGCTCCCTGTGTCCCCACGCATGGACAGGGCTGCAGGGCAGAGAGCATGGATGAGCAGCACTCAGATCTGGGAACGGAATTTGGGCGTGACCACAGTGACAACTGGGGTCTTCCAGAGGGAAGAGCCATCCATTACAACCAGCCCAGCCCAGCAGCACCCCTGCATGCAGCCCCGAGCTCCTACCTGTAGGACACCTGCTTCCTGATGGCCAAGTGCAGGAACTGCTCCTCCACCGCTGCCGCTGCCCCTCTCACCTTGTCCCACACTGGCTCTGCAACACGGAGGCCCGAGCTTTGCTCTCGCCCAGCACTCTCCACATCCATAGCTCCCAGCATGATCCCCGTGGCCCCTTGGGCTCCTTCACAGTCCCCGCTGCCTGGGGTGAGGTCTCTCCAGCTGCTGGGCCCCTCGGCCATGTGGGGTGAGGCGCTTCTCCCAGTGGGGTCCCGCTCTGCTCAGCTGCCCGCGGGCCTCAGGGGGATGCTGGCAAGGCTCTGCTCCTCAGGGAGCACAGTCGCAGGGAAAGCAGCGGAGCAGCAGCCCAACTTTTTCAGTGCTGTATATCGGCCTCTCGGCACCAGTTTGCAGGGCTCAGGCACCGCGGCTCAGCCTCCGTCTGCCTCCGCTGCCCTGACACGGCGGAGTGGAGGAACAGCAGACGGAGACTTGCAGACGTCAGTGCTGCTGCTCGGAGTGCAGGAAAAACAGGCTGAGGAGAGATCGTGTCGGGGCCAAGGAAAGAGCCTGAAGTGCCAGGGCCCGGCGCGTCCCTTACCGTCCCCCGCGGCAGCAGTGCAGGCAGGCAGGCATGCAGGTGCCTGTGCACCGATCCTGCAGCAGCCCTCAAAAGACAAAGCAGAAAGCGAGCGTGAGCGTGTGCATGGGGAGGGGGGCTGCGGGGAGCGCAGTGTCACCTTAGAGACACTTGAAACTGGCACTTAACCCTTTAGAGGCTGGGAGGCAGAGGAGCGTGGCGGCATCCCCAGCCCTGGACTCTCACAGCTGAGGCTGCTTGTCCTAAGCAGCTGTGCACAGCAGACACCCCAAAACCTGCACAGCAGCCCCAGCAGAGTGAAGGACCTGCAGCTCTGGGTCCCTGTCCCATGGGGTGAGATCTACCTGGGGCAGGGCTCCCCAGCTTTGGGCAGAGATATCCAGTGGGAGAGCTGCATCATCTGTCTGCTCTGGGTTGGGGCCGTGCTTGGTGATTCCGGACCCAGCCATGTCAACTGGGCTGAGGGACCCTGCAGAGCTCCCACATGTGCCTGACACCTGGCTTTGGATTTGCTCTACCCCAAGTTTATCACACACTGAGCTTCGACCTGCTGGGCATGGGGAAATGGGTGTTGTGGGTCTGTAGCAGCTGCCTCCCAGCCCTGGGGACCCACGTACCTCCCAGTCCCATGGCGCAGCCCCAGCCTCCGCCCCAGCTGCTCTCTCGTGCAGTCGTGACTTGCAGGGAGCCCATTCCCTCCTGCAGCGTGACTCAGCCCCTCCAGCCTCCACAGGGGCTTTGTTCCCCTCTGCAGCTGCGAGATGGGGGCTGGCCCTCCCACAGGAACCTGGGTGAGCTCTGTGCCTCCTGCTTGCAGGCTGAGTGTCCCCTGCATGGGTCATACCAAGGCGCAGGGAGCTACCTTCACTTCTGATGGACAATTTCATCAGGCACAAGGCAGAGAGCTCCACCAGGTAAGAAAACCCACATGGAACAAGGCGCCAGCTCTGACACAGTTAACGCCCACTCAGCATGGGGCTGTGAGGAGGGTGGATCACCCTGTTCCCCCCAGAGGCACCCAGAGCTCCTTGACAAGGAGCAGGAATGAAGCCTGCGTACCTCATGATGGATCTGTACAAGAAGTATGGTTAAGTACAGCTCCAAGCAGTGACACCCAGAGGGAATATGCTGCTTCTGGAAAGTAGGCATGCTCTACCAAAAGCTCCAATAGCATACGCCCTATTGTAACACATCAGTGTTCCCATGGACCACTGGTGGCTCAATTTTTAGTGGCGAGCTACAAAGGCAATTGTGGTTTTTTTTTCCAAGTTGGCCTGGAGTAGCAAAAATGCTGTCACGGCCTGAACCAGTGATTGAGCGCCTGGTGGGGAGGCAGGGTCAACCCAGGGGAGCTCAGGTGCAAGCAGTGCACCTGAGTGACTGAAAGGGGTGGAGCCAGGATCCACTCCTTCCCAGACCTCATTTAAGGGTTGGCAGTGGAGGTAAGGGGATCTTGCTGGAGATCCCTGCCTACTAGGGGCCTTTCAAAGGTAAGCAGTTTTTCTTCATCTCTGTTGCTGCTGCATTTGGGCTTGTTCTCATTTGCTGCAGCCTAGGATTGTGCTACTATGCTTTTATTGCTATACTTTCTATTACATTATAGCATTGCACCTGGTAATGGAGAACAGCTGGGATTAACTTGTCTCTGCAAAATGGAGACTGTGTTCCATCAGTACGCCTTTGTCCAGGGCTTGTACATGTTGGCAGTACACAGGCTCATCAGCAATGATCCTAGATAGGGAAGAGCCTGGCATGGCAGAGGTGGGCTGTGGATGTCTGGAGCACACTGAGTGTAACTGAGCCAGGCTGAAGGTGACTTGGGAAGAAGGTGCCTTCTCACTTTGCTAATTTCCTCATTCTGCTCTAATTACTTGCTGTTGCCAAACTGGGATGTGTGATTGGCTGGCTGTACTTTAGAGGCACAGCAAGGATCAGAAGGTCCTAATGTGCCTATTTTGAGTGGCTCAGAACACTATCTGGCGAACTGCCGAATGGAGAGGATTTGCCTAGATGAAGGGAGATTCCCTCCTGATGGAGGGGGTTCTGCTTTCTCCAACTGTGTCAGTGTTAAAAGGGTCAATGATGGAGAAATTGTCCTCTTAAGAGCTTTCTTCAGGCATGTCTGAAGTCCAGATGTCTCCTGCCTGGGCTTCCTTATGACCTTTAGTGGTCATTTCTATGTCCAAATCCTAACAAACCCATCAGGAGTTCTCTAGAATGAAGCTTAATTTCCTAGACCCCCTGTTGCTGTGTGTTTCACACCAAATCATGACAAAACTAATCAGTTTTCACAGATGTAAGTGGACTATCAGAGGTGCAAGCTAACAGGCAGTCAGCTCCCAAGTTACTGACCTAAAACACGCAAGTTTTCTTCTAGCCCAAACGCTGAGTGTGAGCTCCCAGCACTGAACCAATTCTGTGTGCAGTTAGTGAATGGGACATCTGGTGAGCATGAGGTCAGAAGCTGTGACAGCCATGCTGGAATAAAGGGATCTGTCAACCCAGGGTTGATGCTGCATCTTTTTATTTTATTTTTATTTTGCTTGTCTAAGCGAATGCAGAGCAAATGATAGGAGAGAGGGGGGAAAAGTGGCTTGAAAAAAAAAAAGTAAACAAAACAAAAACAAAACAGGAGGGAAGAGGCAGCTACTAGAGTATAAGGAGAAAGTGAGCTGCAAACAAGAGAGGAGTTCATAGATGCTAAGCCCGCACTAACTTTTAATAAAATACAATACTGAAAATAGGATTTGAGAGTCTCCAAAATACAATATCTTAAGGGATCGGCAATAATACAAAATAAGGTTCATTATGTACAAACGAGTTCTGCTCTTGGTCTCTGTACAACGGTGGGAGTGGGAGGCATGGGGACACGCACAGTGGAGGTGCTGGGGTGGAGGAGGGCGTGCTTGGACCCGGCAGTGGTTCTCTGTGCTGGGGTGGAGGCAGAGGATCAGATGCGCTGTGGTATCTGGTGAGAAGCAGATCCTACGTGAGCTTTGAGAAAAGCTGTGCTGAAGGCTTTCTTCTTTCTCCTCACCCCCTCTAGCCAAGCATGTGTGATTGCAGCTAGCTGTGTCCAAATTTGTCTTAAATGGCTTCAGGGGTAAAAGCAGCTTTCAAAAGAGAGGAAAGAGAGAGATGCGAGGGCCATTCTCTCAATTCTTCCAGTTCTTGAGCAGTGGGAGAGACTGGTGGAGAGGTTGGGGCAGCATGGTCTGAGTCCAGGGCACTTGAAGCAAAACAAGCCAAGGGTTGTCTGCTGTGAGATGTAGTGGAGCACACAGAGGCTCCCATGTGCAATCTGCTGCATCCCAGATCTCAGAAATTCAAGTCCCACATTGTCCTTCTAGCAAAGGACAGCTGAGGGTACGGAGTGAAGAGACACTTGAGCAGGGAAGGTGAGGGGTCAGAAGTGGATGTTTGGATGCTAAAGAGAATGGAACAGGTTTGAGATCAAGTCATTTCAGCACCATTATGGCTCTCTGGCAGCCCTTCAACAGGTTGCAGAGCTTTTCTTCATGGTTCTTAGAAAGATCCCATTTGGCATGAAGCAGAATTGAGGATGGAGAGCTGTAATACGGTCATGGAAGTGGATTTCTCTCACCCACTCTCAAAGCAGGGGGTGTGTAGAATGGGAAGTGGGAAAGCACTGACCTGGTTAGCACCACACTGTAGGGCCCAAGCTGGGAACAAAAAGGGAAATACCACCGCTGCCAAAGCAAAGGTGCTGAGGGTGGACAGAATTGGGCTGTGGGGAAAAATTGTTCCCTGTTTCAGAGTTCTGGCTGCCCAGAAGCTGCCAGTTAATTTTCATGGTTGTTTATCTTGGTCTGGGATCTGTCTCCCCCACTCCGTTTGTGTGCAGATCTTTGCAGATAGTTGGCGTGGAAGTTATGTAGGCATAGCCATCAAGAGAAAACTAGAGCAAGGAAGAACTAGTTTTTCTCTCATTGGAGGCAGAAGTATACTAACAGATGGAGGGGAAGGAATGAGCTCAAACTCTCCAGAGTCCTCTCTCCAGCCCCAGTGTCACCTAAGTCCCTTAGGCAGAGCAGTAAAACTCTTTCATGTGCATCTGATGTAGCCAAGGGGTACACATCTAGGGACAGCCCCCATGGAGGCTTTGGAGAGTGAGCTGAACAGTTTGAGGGCCTCCTCTTGTCCTCCCTCCATTCCATGGTAAGCCCACACCCATAGGGTAGTGCTCATTCAAGCAGGAGATAAGGCCAGGAGAAGAGGGTGTCTCAGGACTTCATCAGCCACTTATTACTGGTTTTGGCAGTCCTGCGACTCCTCTCAGAGGAATCAGTACCAAAGAGGGCCACGGGGAAGGGGAGGAGCTGAACTCAAGGCCAGTTTAGGAGTGTCTGAATGCAGTGTCCTCTCCTGCCAAGTCCCCTCAGTTTCTTAGTGAGGAGGGAATCCTGCAGTCAGACAGATGAAGCCTTGAGATCCAGCAGCTGCTACAAGTATTCAGCTGTCTCACTGGAGCTTGTCTCCCTGAGGAGGAAAAAAAAAAAAAAAGACAAGGCATCAGTCAAAGTTCTTTGCAGCTTCCTAGGTAAATTTACCCCCCTGCCCAGCCATTTTGCTCTAACCAGGATGGAGCTCTTCCCCAGGGCACTGAATGACCAACAAACCTGGGACCACCTGAGTCATCCTATCCTGTTCATACTTAGAGCAGTGGGACACTGATTATGGAGTTTGAAATTTTTACTCTATAAAACAAATTTGGTCTTATGCTCTCTGCCAGCATTGGCCTCCTACAGTTGTTCCTTGTCTAATTGCCTGCCCCAGGGAGCTTGGCTGCTCTAAGCTTGCAGCGAAGGGGACATGCCTGCTTGTCCCTCCTAGATGCCATGCTGTTGTTTGGGGCTCAGAGCGTGGTCCCTACCTGCTTACCTCTCATGGAATTGCTCTTTGAGGTGGGTTAGAGTTGGGTCAGTTTGGTTCTGGTCAGGACTCTCCAGATGGGATTTGCTCAGATATTTGGCTGTCTCATGCGTCCTCGCCAGATGAGGCCTTGGCTCGTCAGACTGCACTTTTTCAGCCTCCCACCCCTCAGGATGGTCCATGGTTAGGAAGGAGCTATAGCTCTCTTCTAAGGAGCCAGCACCCTCATCATAAAACAAGAGGCTCCGTGACTGAACTGGAAACAAAGAGAGCATGGGTTAAATGAGGTCAAGGTCTCTCACAGCGGGCCGTGGTGGTTAGCAGATACCCACCCAGCTATGGCCTTGTCCTGATCTAAAAGATACACCATTCCTGTGAGCTTCATGAGGCAAATGCTACCCTGGACACACCACTTCTCCAGAAGGCAATCTGACTTGTGTTTTTTTCCTCATATTACAGCCTTTCCTATTTGGAAGAATGACTAGAAGAAAGCAAACACAGGCCCAAACAAGGTGCTGCTATCTTTATCACTGACAGGCCAGGAATCCCACCATGCAAGAGCCCATGGGGTATAGACTCTGGAGAGTTGATGCTGTCCCTGAACCAGATGTGGCAGGAGAAAAGTTGGAAATGGTTTGATGGGATTAAAGGGAGGTCCCACATTAGACTCACTCTTACTAGTTGTGTAAATGTCTGGCGCTGGTGTTGCTTTCACTGTCTGTGATGCTGTAGAGAACTCTGGGAGACAGGGCATCAGGGATCCCAGGATGAGAACGAAGCAGAGCACCAGCACCTAGTGAGGAGATATCAGCATGCAGTCAGTGTCACTGACCACAAGGAAGCCCCCTCCCCCCTCAGCGTACAGACACATCTGTGTGAGAGCATGCAGTCAGGTTGGCTACAGGGTCACTGCAGTCCCTCAGGGAGGAAAGGACTTGCTCTACTAATCTCTACTAGAAATCTAAGAAGGGGAACTCAGAAGCTTCCTTGTGTTGCTTTTTTTTTTCTGAAGTATTTATAGTTCCATGGTGAGAACTTCTCTCTCCAGTTGATAAGAGATGCTCACAGCTAGGGAACAATTTGGGAAGGAAGGATGCACAGGGGAAGAGATGAAGTCTGCCTTGATCACAGGGAACCTGACCATTAGCACAGTAGGAGCTGCAGTGGGCTGCAAGTAAACAAGCTCATTGGGAGACATCTACAAGATACCACAGCACATAACGAAGTGAAGTAAGTTACTTCCCGTGCTAGGACATAAGTGGCAGCAGAACTGCAGCAGCCCAACTTCTGACAGCATGGGCAGAGTCCAAAGAAGGAGTTAAACTTATGCTTGGCATGCACATATTCTGGGCCATGTGTCTTCTGGCTGTGGGCAGAATAGTCAGAGCTACTGGACAGCAATAAAAGGAGAGGCAGATGAAAGCTCCCTGGAAATTCCCCTCTGGTAGTTCTGCACCTGTTTGTAAATTCTGTTGTAATGGTAAAGCTTCAGAGTTACATACCAGAGCAGATGGAAAGGGACTGCATTTAATTTGGGGAGCTAACAATACAGAGCAAGTGGGAAACTATAAAAAGCCAAATCCTTTTTACCTGAATACCCACATGAATATTACCTGAATACTACGGATAACCACATTAATATACCACCCACAGGGTGGTATATTAATAGCTGCCTCCAGTGCTGTGATCAGCTTGAGCAAATCTGAAGAGGCGATGCATCTGCTGATGATTTCTACAGCACATATACAAATCAGCAAGTGTCACCCATGGGAACATACATGGGGACAGTCAGCAATTTCCTGACTGCTTTTTGGACTAGTCAAATATTTTGGAGTAGCCATGTCTAAGTAGTACACAGAAGCTGGTACTTCAAGGTAATACAGATCACCAGTGAATTCCAGGATATGCAGAAGATAAAATGATAGCACAGGGATACTCTACTATGTAAAGGGGAGTTTAGTTTTCCAGACTCTCCATGGCTGATTTTGAAGTAAGGAAATAGCTATGGACAACATAGGTGCTAAGCACATCATATTGGGCATGCAAGGCATTTAAATTCCTTATTCCACAAAAACAGGGTTTAAAAAAAAAAAACCCTCCAAATAGATATTGCTTGGATTTATCACAGCCAACCACACTGTTTCATAAAGGGGAGCTAGCCCTGTGAAGACTTTCTTTTCCTCTCTTCTAAGACAAAACAGGATTTATGGCAGGGAGGGAGCAATATACTTAACTTGCTTTAACAAGACATTCAGCTGGGGCTTTGCAAAACAGCATTGTTTTACTCTTTTGTTTCAGTTTGACTCTGGTTTTCTGATTCAGTTCTAGTTCAAGTTCTAAAATATTTCATAACAATAACTCTTGGTTTGAGTCTTAGTACGGTTCATCTCCCTGATTTTAAACACCTCACCATTTTGACCTCTTAAAAAATGAGGAAAACTAGTCTAGAGGAAACTACTACAAAATCAGTTGGAAAGGTGGGTGAAAAAAATTGCTTTATAAAAGCATCTTCAGAAAGTAGTTGCCAAATAGTTCATTGTTAAGCTGGGAGGATGTGGAAGATGGAGTATCAAAGAGACCTGTTGTAGCTCTGGTAAGATACAACGTCTTAAAGCTTGACTTGGATGTCAGATGGTATCAAATCTACAGATAGGAGAGATCACAAGCAGATTGGCTTTTGGTCAGCATTCAGATTCGAAATAATCTTGACCATGGGAAGAAATGCTCCAAGAGAACAGCAGGGAGATGCATACAGACAAACGCTGAGACCAGCAAGCTTCACTGGATGAATAGGCTTTCTGGATGGCTCGTTGATTCTGTATGGGTCTTCAGGTGGAACACCGTGCCCAGCCTTGGGCCCCTTTGATCTAAAAAGATGTGGGGCAATTGGAAAAAGCCAGGAAGAGAGCCTTGAGGACAAGCAGTGATTCAGCAACTTAGCTCATGAGGGGAGACTGAAGAAACCGGTGATTTAGCAGAGTGGACCAAAGGGAGTGATTTAAAAACAGCAGTTTTCAAATACATAAAACACAGCTGCAAAAAAGTTAAACTGATCTTGCTTACAGTGTGCCCACTTAAGCTATTGCAAGGAAGATTTAGATGAGATATCCAAAAGCTTTATCTGGGAAAGATAATGAAGAGCTGTAATAGTTTGCCTAGGGAAGCTGAGGGCTGCTCACTGCTGGAGCCTTCAGGAATTAGCTAGACAAATATCCAGCAGAAAAGGCACAGGGTGAGAAGAGAGGTCTTCTGCTGCGCTCCCATGCTGCAATGCCCGATTATTCTACATATCTGTCTTGATAAAGAATGCTCTATTTGGAGACGAAATGGAAAATAGGAACTAGGAGGCTGATGAGAGGAACTGGCCAAAGATAGGAAAGCAAATTACAAATTCTTGAAATGCTTCAGAGCTCAGAAGCCTGAGAGAGTTAGTGTGTGGGCTGGGATGCTGTGGAATGAAGGGAGCAGCAAGGAGAGATAAGACATTGCTGGGAAGCTAAATTAGGTATTTTATCAGTTTATATGGCACTGAGGATGTCTGGAAGGCACCTCTCCTGGACTTGCTCATTTCAGGTTGTAGCAATGAAGAATTGCTGGAGCCAGCAGTGCCCTGATGAGCTGCTGTAGTAAGGAGCAGTGAGTCACTGGGTCCTGTGGGGTCACGCCCAAAAATGTGAAAAGAACTTGGGAATGAAGCAACAGAGCAATGAACAGAAAAGAAGATCTGTCATTTAAAATCTGATCTGATATGGAGGCAGTGAAGAGTAGCAAAAGTTTAAGCAGATTTTTGAAAGGAGAAACTGAACAAAGAAGAAAAACCCAACAACTTCTCAGGACACAGAGCATGCTGAGAAAATGGAGCAAACACCTCATCTGTATTTCATGACTGTTAATAGTATAGAAGTGATAACCAGATACAGATAATTTGATAAATGACAGATTCTTCACAAGCACCTACTATGACAATCCTGCAAAGATATCACAGGGTTGAAGGTTATTTTTATCATGGATCAAAGTATTCTTCCCTGGCAAAAAAAAAAAGAAAAACAAGCAATTGACTCCACTTAAGGCCACACATTGGCATGCCATGAAGCACCACAGTGAAGTCAAGATTGCTTAACTATGATTCCCCCACTATGAGATATGAGAGGCAAACAGGGATTATCAAAACCAACAGATGACCCCAAATAATTTTGGTTAGCCAAAGGGCAAATCAGAAGAATTCTAGCTGTATTTAACAAAGTCTGATGTACAGGCATAGCAAGAGCAGATGTCGTTTCTTGCTGATAGATACAAGGTAATGACCACTGTTATGAATACTAAGAAATTTGTCCACCCTGCTTACTTAAACACTAAGCATTACCAACTCAGCAAAAAAAAGAAGTCTGCCCATTACAATGGAAGCTCATTGGAGACTTTTTACTGAATGTCCAATAGCTAATGAAAAGCAAACCAAGTACTGTTTGGTCCAAAATAACAAGATAGTGAAAACACAAATTATCCTTATGCTGTTGCATAAGGAACTAATGTGTGTGTGACACAGGGTCCGGTTCTGGTGACTGTTAACACGCAAGGAGAAAGCAAGTATAACTGACAACAGAGCTGGGCAGTGTGAAAGAGGGAAGGAACAGGCAATTGATGATGCGTCTGGGGAAGTATGGCAAAAAGGAATGATGGAAATGACACTCATACCATTAGGCAGGTCCCGGTCTGTGTGGAAGCCATTTTGTAAGGTCTGGAGACTTTCCCAGCTACTAGAGCCTGCAGCTTCTGTAACTGCTGGAGCAGAGTCCTGGGACAGGAAACAACCCAAATCAGAACTTGATAAAGAGGCAGCAGCCAGTGAATGATGAAAAGCTTCCATTAACCCCTTCATAATTTACCCTGATTTTCCTTTCTTGTAAAAACAAATCTCTCCTCATGGCTATAGCTTGCCCAAGTTATTCAACCAGGAAGGTGAGGGAAGCACAAAACAAAGAAGGGTTTGAGATATGAAGTGTTGCAGGAACTGTGGGAGAAATGCCCCCAAGGTGCCACTGGGTTGAAGAACCTTCTGCTCATGGGTAGATCCAACACAACCTTCACTGCAGCTGCCCTCAGTTATGAATGTCCCATTCAGTCAGGGTTGCAGCTAGTCATCTCAAAGCCTTGTGGAGTTGGGCTGCCATGAAAATCAAGCTCCAGTTTGGAGGCTGAATGCTGTTGCCTCCACAGACCTTGAGAAGAGGTCTGCCTGTTCCCACTTGACTCAGAGATGCATGCTCTGTGGTTTGACCTGTGTCCTAAACCATGCGGTGGTGAGAGAAACAAAAAACAGTTTTGATCCCCTTCAGCTTCTTCAGTCTTGGCGAACTCTCTGGAGGGATGTGGACAAAGCCAAATGTAGAGTTCAACAATTAATTCATTCTCTGGCTGCTCTGATAGGAACACGTACTGAGGTCTCTCTGCCCTGTTTAATTGAAGGCACGCATTGGCACGCACAAACACAGAACAGTGGTAGGTGTGGTATGAAGAGCCACCAAAACCTTCACTGGGCTGATGAAGAAATCTGGGACAAGGGAGCCTAACTGCAGAGCACGCAGTTAGCAAGGGCTCCAAATTGCTGAAATAGGGACTACTGAGCATTTCCCCTTGGGATCGCCGTCTGTTTCACATAAATATGTATGAGCTTTTATAAAATGCCAAGTCCTGGAGCCAGGTTGCAGGAGAATCCCAGATTTATCTCTTTCCAAATCCTCCTCTGCTCCTTGTACGTGTGGAAAGAGGCACAGAGCATCCCCCTGGCAGTGGTTGAAAACCAAACCCAATTAGAAAGGACAGTGTGTTTTTTGAAAAAAAAGAAGGAAAAAATAATCCCCCAGCTTTTAGGCCGATCTCCTGATTTTGTAGGGTGGGGCTTGTGCTTTTTCAACACCAGGGTCTGTGTTCCCACGGAGGCTGGGCATCAATCTGTGCCCTGTGGGTAACTGTGGCCAGGCAGCAGTATCACCAGCAGATGGAACACCTCGGCTGGGCCTGTGACACGCCCCAGCAGCAGTGGTTGGCACAGAAGCTGGGGACATGGATCTTGTATTATGGACAAGAGGAGAATGGCAGAGCCTCCAGGAGTGCTCCACAGCACTGCATACTGTAGTGGCAGCAAACAGGGCTACAGAAATGAACTCCTCTCTCACCAGCCCTGTCCTTGCTTACACCCAACTGCATCTAGTAAGATAAAGCAGGGCTGTGCTCTCTTCCTGCTGCTCATCCCCACAGCAAGGGTATGAGTCGTCTTTATCTCCTTCCAAGGAAGAAAATTCCCCTGGTGATCTGTTGACCAGCTCTGTATATGGAGAGCACAAGTGCTCACCAGAGACTTGAAGGAAAGAGCTGGGGCCTGCTCTGGGCCTGCAGGAGCATCTTGTTCCTCTACGGCAGGCAGCAGGAGCAGCAGCAGGTAGGAGCAGACCCTTCAGGCTTGCAGGGAGCTCCTCTAGCCTAGCTGTGCAAGTGGGTGAGGCAGGGCAAACAAAGGCTGGGGGGCTGAGCCACGTGGTTCCCACCAATACCACGCACACAGGGAGTTGGCCTGGATGAGGTGGGACTTGGGATCTTTGCCGTTATTAGAGGAAATGGCTTTCCCATCGAGTCTGTTCAGCTGTTTCTCAACAGAAACCTGAAACAGCTGCAGAAAGCCCAGGGATTCTAAAGAGCCCAAGAACAGGAGGAGTGGGTTTGAGGAGTTGGTGTGCAAGGCCTCCCTCAGAGCAGCTGCCCTGGAGACAGTCAGAGCCCTGGAGGGCTATGAGAAAGCATGGTGAGCTCGAAGGGCTGCAAGGAGAAGAAGGAAGAGATGGGAGAGAACTCCTCTCCCTCCCCTTGCTGCGGCGTGGCCTGGCCGTCCCAACACAAACATTCCAGGCTCACTAAGCAAACCCAGCTGCCTTGCTGCTGCCATGGGCCCCAAACCAGTGCCTCACTGAGCACACCCACCCCACCAGCAGCCAGGGGACTGCCGCCTTCTTCTCGCCCTCCTGCCCCAGTGCTTCCCCCGGCCTCCCTTCCATTGCACACCCCACAGAGAGTTCGAGATCAGCTCCTCTTACCTGTTTGCATTTTCTAAGGTCTCCACTTTTTTCCAGAGTTCATTATTTTCTGTTGTGTATGTCTCGACCCTGTGGGAATAAAACCATGACCAGTTAGTTACACAGGTGGGACAGAGGAAGCAGATGCAGTCCCTTCCTCTCTTGTACTGAGAAAGCTCAGGCTCACTGGCCACATTCGTTGCCTGCACATGTGGTCCTTCAGCCAAATGTTCCATCGCCTCCAACCCCCCCTAAGGAGCATGGCAAAGGAACGGGGGGTGGGGGGAATAAATTCACACCTCTCCCACTGGGTCCAAAACCTGCCAGGCTAGGTGCCTTGTAGCAGAAACCAGGCAGCTCTGCACAAATTCTGGGCCAGCTCTCATTATGGGCACTTGAGGGCAGCAGAGAACCTGCAGGCTGCTCCCAGTGCTCCGGAGAAGAAAGGCATTGTGCTGCGCTTGGGACAGGGGAAGGGGAATACCCCCAGGGCAGGGACACAGCCTGGTGATGTTGGGCTTTCCCGGGCTACCTCCAAACCAAGCGTTCCGTGCAAAAACCGGGCTTCCAGCAAAAGTGTCGTGCTGAATGGTGAAGGGCCCAAGCACAGATGTTGACAAACCAGCTCATGCAGAAAGCCAAGCTAACCAAAGACTTGATACATTAAAAAAATAAAAATAAAAAGCCTTCATCGAATGTTCCTTTTGGTTCACATTTAAACCTGGCATTGCTTGAAAGCCATCTGTCCCAGCAATGCACTAGCGTAACAAGGCACTGAGTACATACACGTCTGGGGAAAAGGCCCCAGCACAGATTGATTGCTATGGCCCTGCTACTTGAGCAAGGGGAGCACCTCCCCAGCCCCAGCCTGAGGGATTTGGGTGTCTGTGTGGGATGCTAGCTGGAGGTGACATGCTGCGATGCCTGGACTCGTGCATGAACACTGAGGTACTTCTTGTGAAAGGGAATGAAAATTTGAAGGGGCCTTGAGTCATCTGTTTTCATTTAGAATTTCTGCACACTTAAACAAGATAAACAAACAGCAGCAGGAGGAAGAGTTAATTAAGATCGGGTTTGGGGGATTTTTTTTTCCATTTTGCTGATCTCAGGTGGTGTTAATAACAGGGAAAGAGATGGTATTTAAACAGAAATGTGAACTTGCAGCTGGATCCCAGCAGTCTGCTTTGCCTGTGAATGCCCATTGGGAATACTAGTGCAGAGAGGACTACAGGATCAGGACTTCAGGAGTTATTTTCAACCCTCATTGACATATGCCATTGTTATGTGATGTCACCTTAGGCTTATGCCTGTCATATATGCAGGACCTGTGGGTTATAAGGAAAAAAACAAAGCTTGTGCACAAAAAGGGAGAATAGAAGGGAAAAGGGTGTGGTTAATAATGGTGCAAGGTTTTCCTTGTTATCAAATGCTTGTGTGTCCCCTTCATGGGGAATAGGGGAAAAGCTGTATTCAGTACCCTAGGAAGGCATACTCATGGGACTGACAGAATAGGAGCAATTCTAGTGGGGAAACATAACTCTTATCCCAAATCCCACCTTGTGGGCAGCCAAAATGGCCCGTGTTCTGCAGAGGACCAGCCAAACTAAGCAGCTGGAAACACTAGATTTCTAGAGCATTCTCCATCCTGTGAGAGGATTTCTAGGAGGGAGGGGAGTAGGGGCAAGATCCCAAACCAAACTTCTGTGCAGCCAGTCTTGCAAGGAATTGTACTTTTTGAGCAAGTCAGTAGTTTTCTGAGTTGAAAGTATGCTTCTTTTTTTACAATCCCACTGCAAGTCCAGTGACTGCTGAATACTTCCCACTGTCAAATAGGTCACTCCAGGGCAGGGGTGGGTACTGAGTCTCACAGGGAGACAATGGAAATCCCTGATGCTCCTCTGGCATTTTAAACTTCACCATCTTGGTAAGGAGAGGTTCAAAGACCCAACTGATGCCACAGTGTCACTGCTGGGTGGAGCACATGTGACCATCCTTACACCATACTGGGAGTAACAGGAGAGACCCCTGATCCTGGTTCAGTCATCTTTGAGCTCAGGTGCTGTGGGGAAGAATAACTACATATGTATGGGACCACGTGGGCTATCAGAGCCAAAAGCACTAGAAAGAGAAGCTGTGAAGGGACAGGGCTCCATTGTCAAAGGTAACAGAGAGAAGAAGAAACTTACTTTTTCTCTAGACATTCCACATATTCCTTCTTCTTTCTGCGACTCTCCTGAGCAGAGATCTGTGAGAAGGGCAGCCGTCAGATAAGAGTCAGTACCATAAGCATCTAGACATGTCTTTATGACCTCCTCATCTTGTCTGCTCTCTGCACACACAGTGCCCTCAGGTAAATGGAGAAGTCACCTTCCAGTCTGCCATTTCTCCTGGTCTCCAGGCCAAAACTGGGAGGAATGGATGCTGCAGACATGCAGACTTATTTGGCCTGTAGACCACAAATATTTGTTGCAGTGTGCCTGACCCCCCCTTGCTGCTGAGAGCATCTTTTGGGTTGCTCTGAACTCCTCTGACTCACACAGTACATGCTGTGGCCATCTGGGCAGATTCTGCCCCAGACCACTTCTGAGTCACCGGGTGACTAATTCATGGTCTCATTGTTTCTCCCACAAGATGCTTTCCAATCAGGCAAAAGTCTGATAGCTTCTGCCTGGCTAACAAGCTCTGTGCTTCACTCATGTCCTACACCATGCTGTGGTTCTTGTTTCCCTGCCCCCACAGCAAGGCCTGACCAGGACGGTTGGTCAGATGCCTTAGTTTGTGGGCCCCATCACAGGCCATGCACTCACAGGAGATGGGCTAGAAGCCACGCTCTCCAGCTATGGCTGGATGAACAGAATGCATACAGATAACCCACAGCACCATTTGTGTGGGCTGGGAGGCTTCTGCCAGTGCATCAAAGACAGTACCCCACCTCTTCTGAGCTGCACTGGCTCAGAACTATAGTGCTGGTCAGCTGAGGCTCTGGAATCATGGGAACAGCATGGTTTGTTTGTTTTTTGCAGTCACCTTGTTCTTTATTTTCCTCCTGACCCTCTTCAGTGCTTTCTCCTCTGCTTTGGTGAGGGGCAGCTTGGTAGGAATGGGGTAGCCTTCAGCAATCAAGGTGCGTTTCTCCTCTTCAGTCAAGAGCAGTGGGCCAGAGGTCCCTTGTAATTTCTGGAACACACAGAGAGCAGCTGTCAGCAACAGCAAGGGATCCTACCCCTTATCAATGACCGAATCCCCACCACAAGCCTCAGAAAGCTTCCAGTCCCCTTTGAGAACCAAGGAGCCCTGCATCTTCATGACATCCTCTTGCTTCCTTACATGTGGTGCTGTGAGGAGAGGTGAGGAGGAGATGGCAGTAGAAGAGCGAGCAGCAGGTCGGGCTGGGCTGGAGGGAGGCAGGGATCGAGGGCTCTGGGACCCGTCACTGTCACTGCCATGGCTGCTGGGCGGAGTTGGAGGCATCTGCACCAGATCATCTACTGAGAAATAAGGATACCAAGTCAATGGCTGTCATGTCAGCCTGTTGGGACAGGCATAGATGCCAAGTAGCAACAGGAAAAGGCACTGCCATAAAACAGACTGAAAGAAGAAAGTGACAAGTCTCACAAGATGGGATATGTCTAAGAGCAAGGCTGGAGTGAGCTTTGTCCAAGACAGAGATGAGGCTGACCTCAAATGTGCAAAACTAGGAACTGCAGGAGTCAGAGAACTGGCGGGGGGTTTGCCAAGACACCGGTGGTATTTACAAAGCAATAAGATTACCTGGTGTCAACCAAAATGGGGTATAAAGCCGTTGATGTTTTGCTCCATAGCCTGTTCACATGTGCGGGAAGCTCTGTAGAAGAGCTCTTCTAAAATCATCATAGGGCTCACACATCTGACAGCACACTTGTTCAAAAGCAATTCTGGTTACTCAGCTGGTTGCCAAATGCTTGAAAACTGTCCCCGCCTTGTACTGGAGAGTCCTGGGGGCCTTCATGGAAGTGAGAATGTCCCTAAGAGTCTCTCTGAGGTAAAGTGGAAGTTCCCATAGAGCTTTCATTTGTGCATCGGTGGATTTTCAGATACTCGTTTTTTTTTTTTCAAATTAAACTGGATCCTGGATTTCCTGACTTTCAAATGGTTGTTTTTGGATAACGCTACAGTCCCTCTGAGGACTTTAAAGGAAGTCTTGCATGTCTCCAACTCTGTGGTTGCCTGTTTTCCCTGGGAGACCCTGTCTGAACAATTATGTGTGTGACTGTTGGTCCGGATGCTGATCTGAGTTGAAAGCGTACAATGCCCCACTCATCTACTGGTCTGTACCCCAGTACTATCTTGTATTTATGGCTCTGCTCTCAAATAATGATATTAATAGTAATGATCCGTATCTGAGTAATTTAGAGGGATGTACGTTTACCAGCAAATTCTGCCTTTTTACCTGCAGGTACATTTAGAAACTGGTTCACTTCTTTGGGTTCAGCTTTGATCACAGGTGCTGGAGTCATTTCAATGGGAGTCTGTGGAAAAGAAGCAGAAAGAGTTCTTGGATCCTGTGACATCCCTTGCCCAGAGTGCTCCCACCAGTGCTGCTCACAGCCACTGCTCACCACTCCGTATTCCACCTCATATCACAGCTCTGCCCCCAGACAGCCTTTCACTACACACAACAACAACCAGGAGTTCAAACGTAGTCCCTGAAGTTTGTGTCACTGGGCAGACGGAGTGTAAACACATGTTTGCAGGAGAATCGGCAGTGGCAGATGGATATACTGTGAAGCAGTGCATTGAGTACCTCCAAAAGGGAGATGACTTTCATCCTTGGCAATACTTCCCTTGCTAGACACAGACAATGCAATATAAACCAACCTCTGTGTTACCATGGGAAGGCCCTCTTTGATCTGGCTTTATTAGAAATGGGAGTATAGATGTTGTGCAGAAAAAGAAAACAGAACAAAACCCCATCCTGCTCACATGATTTTCACCAGGACCACTGGGCAGCTGTTTCCAATTGGAGAGGATTGGGAGTTAAATAAAGAGTACTTTTCTTCCATCTGGGCTGTGCTGCCCCTCAGCTCCCTGGCTTACCAGCCCCCAGGCCACCACAGGCTGGGGAAGTTTTTACACTGAACAGACACATTGCAAACTCCTCCAGACTGTAAACACAGCTGAGAGAGCACCATGGTATGGCTGCTGAGCACACACAGCAGAGCTTCGAGGGCACAGCAAGTTCAAGCTTTGTAAATAGTAGAGGAAGTTTGTGCACAGTTTTGGCTGGAAGTACCCATTTGTTTTGGATGGCTGTTTAAGTGGGAAGATGCTCAGCATGAGTGAATAAAGGAAGTGAACTCCAGGGAACTCCTGTTATCTTCTGAGCTGCTACATGATAGCTGAGATCTATGTGAGACTGGTCGAACCTTCCTGTCCATCATGGCTGGACTCAGGGACAGCCAAACCGAGCCCCCAGCTCCCTCCCACATGCTAGTGGCATAAGTGAGCCTCCTTCAGACAAACAGACTTTTTAAGAACTTAGATATGACCAACAGACTTGGCCTCTTGTTCCCTAGAAATAATAGTTCCCATTGCCTCATAGGAAAATGCAAGGAGGAGCTGGACTGGGGCTTCCATTTCCAGTAAGCAACTGAGAAAAGTAAAAGGCCATATGATAAGTCCAAGGCCGTGAAAAAGACAGTGGCAGGGCAGGGGTCTGTACTCAAGAGTAATGGGGTCATTGGCATAACATTAACTGACACAGTTCTCTGAGAAAAATGTAATCCCAAGTCAATGAAAATAAGCAAAATAGTGGCTACAGAAATACTGGCAGATTGGATGTGAGAGGCCTCCAACATGTGCAAGCTTAAAAGCCTCTGGGTTTTGTGCCAAGGAAATACGCTTGTATTTAACCCAGATTGTAAAACCTCCTGTGCCAGAGAAAACCTTCCTCCCATCACTTTCTCTGGAAGGATAAGCCGTTCTGCAGCTTCACTGCAGGAATCAAGAGGACAATTCTAGCTAGCCTAAGGTTTGGTGCTATTCTGACTGCTATTTCAAGAGGGGAAGGATAAATAATGCAGTACTTGGGCTTTGCATCACCTTCCTCTGTCTGTCCAGCAGCTTAATCACCTAGCAGGACCATGCAGTCACACAGCTGGGTACACGTCACAGTAGTGCTGCTGTGTGAGAGCCCGAGTTCCCGATGGACCTTTGATGGGCTCACCTCCTCGGGGACTGGCAGTCTCTGCAGAGGGTTGAGGTTCAGCACAGGTCTGGAGCTGGCAGCCAGCTGGGACTCAGGCGGGTCTAGAGCCAGGTTCTGTTCCTGCTTCACCATGATGGAGCAGAGCTTGGGCCCCAGAGACCACACTCCGTTCTCCAGCTCTGAAACATGTACAACGTGAGAGTCAAACTATAGTAAGAACAGGACAAAAAAAAATCCATGCAGACAGCTTCCCCCCATCTGGGGAGGCTGTCTTTCCAAGTTTAGCACTGTCACCACACAAGCATGTGCAGGCCCACAACAGAGGGAACAAAAGGGAACAAACCCCCAGTGTGCAGAGAGCAGACAGGACAGAGCTAGAGGGATCGTGTCTCTGCTCTGCTCTGCTCTCCCTGTGCAGCCAATGTGCTCAAAGACAGCTGCGGGGTTTCTTCCCTCACTGATGTCTCAGTCTCATTCTCTGCAGTTTATTTATACTTAGAACTCAGTGTAAGGAGGATGCTGGGCTGGGCTCCTCAGGCAGCACGGCCAGCATGACAGAGCTCCCAGGTGTGTTACCAAGTATAGCACTGCATCTGTGCTAGAGAGGCAGCAAGCATGAAGGCAGTAAGAAGCTGCTGGGGGTCCATACATGCTCTTTGGCCTCCTGCTGACTCTGTGTCGAGTACCACAGCTTGGCCACAGGACAGGAGGAGATGATGGGAAGAAGCTTGGTGTGGCACTCTGCTCGTGGGGCTGCTGTCCTTAGTCTTACCTCTGCCACCCTGCATTGCTTGGGGGCTACTGTGTGCTGCTGTGCCAAGCTGCCACTGCTGACAGTGGCAGGAGCAGCAGCAAGGATATGGAGGTGACTGAAGAGTGCTGAATGGAGCTGTGTGGGGACGCTCGTTCAGACCCTGCCTGCTCTGTACCACGCATGTGGTGTAAGCCAGACTCACCTCTGGAAGCAGAGATCCCAGGAGTGGTATAGCTCACATGGGGGGAAAAAGTTGCCAGGCAAGACAGCAGCCTGGGCTCTGCTTTGATGCTTTAGGCCCCTTATTGCTCTTCAAACACTTCAGCCTGCCAAAAAGTTAGTCCGAGCTGGCCTGAAGCCTGCATCCTCTTCTCTAATCCTCATCCCTTCCCCTTTTTATCTGACAAACAGAAACTCATTTATCTTGACAAAGGACAGACTATTTCTAAGTATGTCACCAGACAGTACCCCAGTTGGCTCGATGTAAGGCAACATTCAGGCTCACTCTCCGACCCCTGCACCTCTCTGTCTGCATACAGCACTCCCAGAGCCAGGGGGGTGGCCCAGCTGTTTGCTGCCCAAAGCAGCTCTGTACTGCAGCCTCAGTCCAGAAGATGTCCTGGCAGGAGGAGAGGAGGAGAAAGGCCCTTCTCAGCTCCAAAAAAATCTGTGCAAAGAAGGGCATGAAAGAGCAACTGGTCACGAGGGAGCTGCCATATGAACCAAAGTTAAAGGCACCGTAAAGTCATCTTCACCCAACTCAGGTTCTGTTGTCCTCAGGAGAGGAAAGGGTGGAACCATGAGACACGGTAGTCTCAAAGTTTGGGCAGAAATTACATCAGCTAACAGTGTCGCCTTTGCCTGTGGTATGTCATCTTCCTGTCTTTGGCTTGGCACCCCATATTTTGCTGCCTGGAGAAGTCTTTCTAGCTGAGGCCCATTCTTTCCAGCTCTCTGAGTGGCTGGAAATCTTCAAGTACAGATACAAGATGCTTTGGCTACTCCATGTGTATATCAGCTCAGCATTCTCCTCCCAGTGCTGCTGGATCACTTCCTGGAGCTTCCATAACGTCGCAGGGCCAGCATCATCGAGGAGTGCCTCAGGCAGGGGTGCACTGCACAGCTGTGACAACTAAGAGGCTGCTGAGCAGACACAGACTGAATTGCATTGTCTCTGACCTGTTAAGGACACCAAGCCCACAGTTGGTAATGAAGTCCCAGTTGCCCCTGGTATGCAAGCAAGCCCTTTCTTATGGTAGAATGCAAGGTGTTACACAGCCACAAGTATTTGCAGATGGAGAACTTGGACTAACTGCCTCTGCCTAACCACAGCTTGTTACAGAGCTGAGAGATCTTGAGAGATGTTCTGTGTCCCAACTCTAGACAAGTTCAGCTAAACCTGTGTCAGGCATGACAGAAGATGGTATGATTTAATCTCATCTCTCTGCAAAGCGATTAACAGTGCATGGCGTTCCCCATTAAATCTCTTCCAGGGTTTCTCTATACCCACAATAGAAAGTTTTGCCTACTGGCTAATCTGAAGTTCTTCTGCTGTGATTTTAGGCCTCACTCTCCTCATCCTTCCTTTCTGCTGCAGAACTCTATGCTTCTCTTTTTCTCAGAGGTACAAGGCACCCTCCATCTGGGAGGCCTGCTGCTGAAGCCAGTTATCAGGCAAGGGAGAGCAGACCACCAACAGTTTTCCGCATTAAGGCTTCACTCAGCAAGAGAGCAACCCCCAGTGCTGTCAGTCCAGACAGTTTGAGGAGCAGACACCCAAATTACTATACATGTTGTCCTCCCATTTCCTGTCTATGTTCTGACCCAGCTCTGTTTCCCACCCTTGGAGATTCATCTGGGGAATGATTGGGTTACAGACTCACAAACACATAAGCCATGAGAGGGTCAATGACGGACTGAGAAGGAGGCCTTTTGTGTGGACACATCCATGTTTTGCTGCATGAGGGGACATTTCAGAGGCATGTCCAGTATGTAACCACTGCAGAATCCACTGTATGTTGAGGGATGCCAAGAATCTCATGCTCTGCTGTGGGTCCTCTGTACATGATGGGAAGAAGTATGGCTGTGAGATGTCTATAGCTGCCCTGGGTTGGAGAGGTGGTAAGTCAGAGAGCACCAGGGAAGCAGGACCTGGACAGGAATGCAATCACTAGCCTTGAGGCTGGTTCTGCACCCACTGTTGTGCACGATCCTGGCTCCCCTTGCTCCTGGCATCAAATCACACCCTGCAAAATGGAGGGCTCATACTGAGAACTGAAGCAGCCGGTCTGTGTGTGCAAACCATCTGGAAAGCAGACTCCACGGATAAACAGGGTCACAACGCACCCAGCGGCTTGTCCTGGCTGACTCGTGTTAGTGGGAACCATGTGGGAAGGGGCAGGATTTGGAAGTGCTGAAGATCTGCAGAAAAGCTGGGAGAAAGTTGATAAGCAGCAAGCCTCAGCCAGCTCCAAGCCTAGACAGAGTCCGGGCGTTCCTAAGGAGCTCTGCAGACCAAGCAGTTCTTGGTTAATGTTAAAGAAAAGCCACTCCTGGTAATTAATTTGAAGTGAATGTCTAAAAGGATTGAGACTGGATGGAGCTGTGCCAAAAGGACTGCACAGTGTTACAAATACTGGACCTGACTCAGAGCTACACTAGAATATGACTCACATCCCATTACAAGCCAAGATAGCCCTGGAAAGATGGGCTGAATTATTCCACTGCAGGACTTGTGGCATAGATACCCTTATACTTGCCACACTAATATTAGACCTTACTCCCAGCAAAGAGCTAGTCTGCACCTTCAGAGAGCAAAAGCCAGATCCATCTCAGCCTATCCTGGGTAACGTACTCCACACTGAACCAGCCTCTGCCCAAGGAGGAATGCTGCACTGCATTCAGGAGACTCGCAGACTCGCCTTGGAGAGAATGCAACTGAAGCAGGGATATGTCCAGATGCAGAGGAGAAGAGAAGTGACAAGTCCCCTAGAGCTGAGTAGCTTCATGTAGCCAGGCTTCAGGGGGTGTTTCACTGCATTTCACAACTCATGCTTTTTGCTTCTCTCATTCCCAAGGTGCACCCTCCTTGTGTTCATTTGCAGAGACAAAATAACCATGTGTTTGTGCACTTTTGCTGGTTTCTTTGTTCTTAGTTGCCTGATTGACTATTTGGAATGACTGCCCTCCAAGACTATGCTGGGGTTAAAGATGGGAAAAAAGAACTGTGCAAATGGAAAGCTTTTTGATATTAAGACAGCGCTTGCTTGGCTCGGGTTGCTTGGGATCCTCTCCCACATACTTTCCTAAGGGGCTCCTAGAGAACATGGTAGCAATGGCTGCAGTTTTGCAGGGACCAAAGAGGCAGTGAAGGCCAGTTCCACTTCTCCTGCCTTTGTACGACAGAGCTGGGATCCTTCCTGGCCATGATAGGGAAGCCTCTGTCTCGGGTCTCACTCTCACTTAAAGGAATGGCTTTCTTCTGTGTATACTGAGCCTGTGCCACTGCTTTTTCAGGCAGCCTGGTTGTCCATCAGCTGTTGGGACACCCACACAGTGCCGCAAATTACAGGACTCTCTGCAAGGATGGCTCTAAAAATATCCAGCCATCATAAATTATCCTGAAATGAATTGTTTTAAAAATAGATTTTGAAATGACTGTTCCTCTCTGTCTCCTGCAAAAAGATCTGCTGGTAAAGAAGCCACTTAGCTTTCCACATGTACCAGCACTGGCTGCAGCCAGAGACTCATGCTTCCTATATTCAAGCCAAAACCCTGTTGACGGATGCCAAAACAGACCTGGATCTAGGGCATCCACACCCAGGCTTACAGGGTCCTAAAAAGTCTTTTGCCCATTGCTTGCCAGAAGCTGGCAGCACACAGAACCACAGCCAATTATTATCCTCATAAATAACAGTTAGCCCGGCAAAGGAGCAATGTGATTGTCAGAGCACAAACTGAAGGAAAAAATGTGGGCTGTATTTAACAATGGCAGATCAAATTCTTCCCTGGATTAGTCATGCGCAAGCTCAAGGATTAGCCAGTTTGTCCTTATATGCGGAAGACAGCCAGAGCCACTTCCAACAGATGTGTCTGACTCCGTGCAGTGTGCATGTCTCATGCTCACCGTTAGCATTATCTTCAGTCTTGACAGGCATGAGGGGACTCTGGGGAGCAGAGTCTCCGCTGAGGGAGTAGCTGTGCTCTGCCTGGATGCCTGGAGTGGGTGGGTCCAGGTCCATGTCCAGCAGCGGGTTCTTTTCAGCCAGAACTGGGTCATCGAAGAAACTGCTGAAGAGATCGTTGGAGAAATCCTCCATGTTGTCGGAGAAGTGATCCAGGTTCTCAGAGAAATGCTGAGGAAAAACCAAGGGAGACAGAGTATTAGTGTCGACTCCAAGAGCGATCTGAGCTTTCTCCTGTGCTTACAGCCAAGCCTCAGCAAAAACACTTTCTGAATGCGAAAGAGCAGTTGCTATCCCTTCCTTGCATCAGTTTGATAGAAACACCAGGAATTTAGACAGAAAAATATGAGGTGCTTTATGGCTTCTCTGCCTATTTATCTATACTGTGAACACTCATGAAACTCTTCTGTATTCTCACATCTCCTCCTTCCTCTATGGGTACCTATCTTCAGCTTCCCAGCATCATCTCACTATGACATCTAGCCAAGCAGAGCACAAGGCAAGAAATCCCTGTGATGATAAACAGTAAGTGTGGCAGAAAATCATGGTCTTCAATACCTGTCTGTGGTGACAGACACTTTCTCGTGAGCTCTACCAGCAGCAATAGGCACTCTGATGCCCCGGAGAACATCAAACCAGCTGCTGATTTCTATCAGAGAAAAAAAATCAATTGGATCAACATAACAGGAAGGCCCCCTGTTATATTTAATTTCCTCTGGGATTTCACAGCCCCTCTGCAGACCATATGAAGCTGTTCTCCAGCCAGATAATGACTGTGAAATTCTGCTCCCCGATGAAGTTTAAACACTACAGATGGGCTATTTACAACAAACAATCATGCCACTAATCATTCCAGTAACAGCCAGTAAATCTGTCTGGTGCAGTTGGGGAGCTGGGCTCATGATGCCACAGGGAACCTGCTTCTTTTGAGGCTCTATTCAGAAGTCAGATTGCTAACTTTTCCATTTGCTAAAACAAAGCACTGGTTGAGCAGGGAGAAAAATGATGATTGCCAAACACCAGCTGAAAAATTATCCCATTCACTGGCAAATTGATGCTTTTGGCTCAAGGAGAGGAAAGAAAAGACAGATACATTCAAGTGACTATATTACACTGATGGAACTGTGTAACTTAAATGAACTGGAGAGAACTCAGCCGAGTCAGACTGCCCCCACCCGCCCAACTGTAAAAGCATCTGGGTGGGTAGAAGAGCATTGAAAGCACCATATTGAAATACCAAGAGCAAAAGGGTATGGACAGGAGAGGGTGGGAGAGAGCACACAGATCCTAGAGCAGAGGCATGAATGCCAGTGAAAATTTTGGTGGGAGAGCCAGTTCCTAGAGGAGCAGGGGGTGCGTATGCAGTTCTTTCCCCACCTGCAGGACTGAGGAAGGAGTTGGCCAGAGGACCCCGGATGCTGGAACCTGCAGGTTCCTGTTCCTTCAGGAAGGTATATTTGCTTTACCTGTGCACAATATCATTCTGTCAACATTACTTGGGCTGCCCGAGAGTAGGGCGAGGCTGGGGAATGAAGTAGGCTCCAGGTGAGCAGACCGACACTTCCCACCAGGTGGGGGAGGGAAGCAGTAAGCTGCTGCAGTTTCCAACACAAAGTGCCCTTCACCTTCCAACATCATCCCTCAGCCACTCAACTTAAAAATCAAGTGCACACAGAGCATGCAGGAAGTGGGGGGGATTCCCTGCTGCCTGTATTCTGCCTGACACAAGGTTTCTCCTCCAGTGAGGAGGCCCTCCCAGGGAAGTCTGGGATGAAGATTTCTCCACTTCTTCCCATACCAGCAGCATGTCGATGAGGCAGCTACTCAGCCATTTTCAAGCTGCCTAGAAGTATTTCTGCACTTGAACCAAGTGACAGCAAACACCTCCCATCTGCGCTGTTCTTCTAAGGGAGCTGAGTCAGCAGATGGAATTGGGTTATCTAAAAAGCTCTGGAAAGCCATGTTTTGTCCTGTCCTACAACACAGAGGGGTAAGAGAGTTTGGAGTCCTGAGCATTAACCCCAGAGAGTGCCTGCTCATGTAACAGCTGTTCTTTGTCTTACTTTCTCCAAACAACACAAGCAAACAGGATATGAACACGATAGCTTTATGGTAAGGGTGAGAATGTAACCAATCACAGAAAAGTAAAGGGATTCAGAGTTTTGGCTGCCAGTGTATCTCTAGAGCACACAGAGCCGGGATCTGACACGAGGCATCCAAATTGTACATGTACAGCCACAGCCATAGAAACTAGAATGAACATGTAACTCAAAGAGGAGCAGGAATGGATGGGCAGCTGCAGGAAGAATTGTCTGTGACTGCCACATACTTCAAATTTCTTTCACAACCTTACATTAAAAAGGTGGGGCTGAAGACAGCCAGGGAGAAGATGCGGTTATGCATTAGTTCCACTCACTATTTTTTGGACCCACGCTTAAAACAAAGATTTATTGGTCAGCCAACAGTCTTCCCATTGTAGGACAAACCTACCCGGAGGGAAGAGGAGAAGGTATGCCTCTGGGTTTACTTTGAAACCCCAGCTGTGACTAAGGGGTGAGATGTCAGTTATGAGTGCATGGAGCTGAGCATCAGAGCTTTAACACAGGCACTGATACTGGCAGAAGTCATTGTGTATTTCAGATTTTGCTTTTAGACACCACTCAGGCTGTCTGAGGATCTGCCTGCTTGGAAGTGAGGATAAAGAAGCAGCACTCTGCTTCCAGAGATGCAGGAGCTCAGCTCTACCAGAGCCCATTCTCTCCCAGGAGACAGACGCAAAAGTAGCACCTTCTCATCTCTCATCAACTGTACATTTACCAGCCCAGCATCTCTGAGTGGGATGGTGGAGAGAAGGCAGCTGATCTTAAGGGGGCTAGCTAGCATAGGAGACGGTTAGCAACTATGGTTATTACCAAAGGTGGCACCAGGGATTAGACAGAAAGAGCATCCACAGAGCTGGAGATTACTTTTATTCAGAGAAGAAAGCAAAAGGCAAAAGAAAGTAGAAGAAGGAAGGGCAAAGCAAATAATGACATGGCTTTGTAGCCACCTAAATCAACAACAGAAAAAGCAAGAAGCTAAACCACCAAGTCCTGAGGAGACTGCTGTGCCTCTTTCACGGGCTTTGTTCTTCCCGAATGCCACAGGCAGAGTTGTGAGCTTTAGGATAGGTAACAATGTAGTTAGTAACAATGACTGGTAACAATATCTGTAGATGCAGCCAAATGAGAAGACAAGAAAGTATCTTCTCCAGATCCGACAGAGATGGACCTAGTGAAGCAGAGCGCAAAGCTTATTTCGAACAGATGCCATCAAAATCGCTGCTAGTTAGCCCAGATCACCCCTACCAGCCTGGAATATGCAAACTCTGTGCCACCCAGCCTCAGTGGGAGAGCTATACTTACCTGGTAAAAAACAGAGAAGTCTTCAGCCACCCTTTTCCTTAACACATGTGAGAGAGAAGGCTCTGGGTAACTGCGGGTCCCAGGGGACGGTGTCTCAGGGCCGTGTGGATCGCAACAGAGCATGGCAGCCAGTGCTGCCAGTTTCTGAGTGATAACAGAAGCAGGCCGATCACCCAACCAAACAGTAGCTTTATGAGGCTTTGAGCTGATAGGCCAATGGAGGTGCTGTATCTGCCCTTCCTTCCCACCTAGGCTGGAGCAAGCACAGCCAAAGGCCTGCATGTGCTGCCACTAAATGAAAGGACTGTGCTGGGCCTCAGAGAGACTTTTCCCAACACCACAGCAGAGTAGAAGCACATTAAGCATAAGGTCCAAGGTAAGAACGAGTGCACAGGTATTGGATGGGAAAGGTGGGATGTGCAGAGGTGCACAAGTAGAGCAGACTCTTCACCTCACACACTCTCCAAGGTCTAAACTCTCTTTAAGAGCATCTTCCAGCCAGCTCCTGCTCTTTAGGGAGCTGATGAAGTATCTCTAATTGTGACAATGAAGAAACCTGCAAGTCTGCTGAGATTCTCCTTTACGATTTCTCAAGTAGCTTTCATGGGTCTAGCTTGAGCAAGGAGAATCAGTCAACTGGGGAACATGATTCTTTACCATTCTGGGCCAGAGGGAGCAGGCGTGAAGTGTGCTGGGGGAAACGGCTTCCAGATGGGTTACAAAGCTCACAGCACAGTCTCATTTTGCATAATTCCCTCCTGCTATCTCCCCCTCCCTTTCACACCCTCCTTCCTTCTTCTAACTATGCTCCAAAGCCAAGAAATAGCACGAGATGTGTTTCCAAAGCTGTATTACCAGTGAGCGGTCAGGGAGGGGGCAGCCAAGGGACAGAAACGCAATGGCGAGGATGTGCTGGATTTCCTGATCCAAGACTGATTTCTAGCCACCCATCCCCCCACTGCAGCTCTGGGAGGGCGGGAAGGCAGTGCCCATGGGGAACAAAGTGGGGTGTGCAGGTACAGGGGTGGCAATGACCTCCTCATCTCCAGGCAGCCTGAAGCTGGTCTTGTGCCACAGGAGAATCTGCTCAGGCTGAGGCCACCTCAGCCACAGGGAGAGTGTGAATCTGTCAGCTGCTGGCTCCTTCTCTCTCTCACTCGTGGTGACCAACATAGGCACTGACTCTTCCAAACATATTTCCACCACATGTTTTCACCCTGACCTCATGCTTAGGGTTGTCTAAATAGCAAGTTGTGTGTGTGTGCGTGCACTTCTCATTTGAACACCCCTTCCTGCTGTACAGCAGTTATCCTGGGAGTTAATGTAAGGCATCCAGACATCCAAAAGCAAGCGCTCTATTTACCCCCTCCCAGAGCTAGAGTTAGACCTCCAGAGGGCCTCAGGAAAAGACCAAAGCACTAAGCTTATTCCACTGTCCAGCTGTGTGCATGGTACACCTTGAGGTGCTACTACCCAGTGGCTCCACACAGCTGAGAAGGGAATCTTTTCCTCTCCTTGCATCCACTTCTCCGCTGTGGTCACCTTGGATACATCTGTCCCTCCCTTTCCCTTTCACATATCCATCCTCTGACTGTTACTTTCCCCTCCCCACCTCCAGTGGAGCTGTTTGGAAACAGTCTCCCTCTAGGATCAGTTTAGTTCTCACAGCCTCCCTGCTCCCACTATGATGGTATAGCTCCAAGGAGAAAGCAGCAAGGGGCTAATCCAGCTGGGTGGGAGCCCAGGCCCAGGGGACGAAGGACCTTTGCAGGATGGAGGTTCTGCTCGTGCTGGCAGGCGGACCAGATGGGGAGGGGAATCTTCTGACTTTTCTCTTTTCTTTTTGAAAGTATTTTTCCTCTTTGCTTGCCAAGATAAATCTCCTGTCCCAGCTGTGACATCTGCATTTCCCTTCTCTGCTTTCACTAAGGAATGAAGCCCCCTGCACTCCAGCTTCACAGCCGAGGTTTCCTTTACATTCCAGGAAAGAAGAGCCCATACACTCCAGACAGTCCTTCTGCTTGCTTTAAAATGCAGTGAATTTTAGAGCTTATGAAAGTGAAGGTCTTGACAGCATTAACAGGGTCCATGCGGGACAGACAGCTGCTGTGCACACTTCATCTCACTGTCTAGTCAGTGCAACTGCACCCCATGGAGCACAAGTGATCAACCACTACCTCTTTGCTCTCTCCAACCCCTCTGGTGCCCCTCTGCCCTGACCTGTATGGTTGTTGGTGTCTCCTCTCACCCATCAGGGACCGCAGCTCACTGTTTCTCCACTCAAGCTCTTGGACAGAGCCCCTCATTCTGCCTGGGCAGTCTTGCTCCTTGCACCTCTGCATGACACTGGTGAAGCAATTCAGTCTGAACCATCTGCAAACTCCAGCACTATTTCCCTCCAGCAGCTGAGCCTCAGCCCCACTAGCAGTACTCCTCTGTCCTTCTCAGGTCCTAGGGAGCCCAAGGTGATGTTCAGCATCCCAGGCTTGGCCTGTGCAGCTAACCAGACGCCTCCCTGACACCCAGCCTCCAAGCGGCAGAGGGCTTGGCTCAGCTGGATCTGGAGCCAGGCCCAGAATTTATTGCCTTCTGTACAATAATGCAGAATGACAGGGAACGGAGAGTGGGAGGAGGGCTGCATCACTGAAAGCAGTGCAGGGGACCCGCTTCACCTTGACCAAGCTTGTGCCATCAGCTCCCTTCCCGCAGGGCACACGGCCCCTCAAAACAAAGGTGCTGTGAGCCGCTGCTCCTCGGCAGCACTCACAGCCGTGTCCCCAGCACATCTCAGAGTGCCTGCACAGCTCCTTGTGGAAACCTCCATCCACCGAACGCCTGTGCCAAGGGCCTGGATTTACAATTTCCAGCACTAGGCGCCACAAGACCTAGGAGAGACGAGAGGCTCAAGGCACAATCACAGGAAGGCGATGCAGGGAGCGGCGCCAACACGAGGCGCTCCCCCAGGCCCTGAAGCGAGGGAGCAGCCGGGATGCGGGCAGCCGAACTCCTCCCGGGCCCCGGCTGCCCGCGGCCGCCTCCCCGCCGCTCCGTGAGGCGAGGGGAGCCCAACGGCCGAGGGGGCGGCAGGTGCAGGGGGGCGAGCCCCACGCCCGCCTCACCGGCAGTTAACGGCCTCCGCCGCGCTCTTCCAGCGGCCGGCAGCGGCGGCAGCTCATTGGCCGGCGGCGCCGAGGCGGCGGCCAATGGGTGGCGGCTGCCAGGAGCGGGCGGCGGCGCGGCGGGCGGGAGGAGTGCAGGGTTAGGACGGAGCGGCCCGCGGCCCGCCGCGACCCGCAGCACTTCGCCTCGCCTCTCCTCGCCGGGCGGCCCTGCCCTGCCCGGCCCTGCCCTGCCCTGCCCTGCCCCTCCGTCCTGAGGGGGTGCCCGCCGCTGGGCCGCCCGCCGAGCATCCCGGCAGCGACCGGGGGATGAGATGGGGGAGCGCAGCCCCGCATCTTCCAGTCGCAGCTCCGTGAGGAGGCCCTGCTGGTGCCTGGAGCCGCCCTGAGGGAGTCAGCTGCCCCGCGGCTCTCTGCCGGCCCCGCGGCGGGAAGCAGGCGCTGGTTTGCCCGCTGCACGGGACTGCGGAGCCGGCAGAGACGGGAGCAGCTCTCCTCGCAGCAGCTGCACCCTGGAGATATGAGGAATGCCTCTGCCTTCCAGCTCGCTCGCGCTGCGTGTACAGTACAAATGCTGCGAACGGCCCAAATTTCCTTTGGCTTACAGCTCGCAGCCAGCTCGGGTGAAAAATAATTAGAGCAGGATTTAAACCATGCACAGAAGTGGCTACAGCTCCCTCAGGACGAGACGTTTACCTCAGCTGTTCTTAACTCTCACTTGGCAGAAGATGGGGTGCTATTTCTATGAGTCTGTCAGGTAAATACAAAGCTGGGGCTTTTTTGAGACCCAACGATACCTGCCTACTACAGAACAAGCAGCCCGGATTTTCGAGCCACCGTGGTGGCCTGTGTGCTGCACTCAAATGGGGCTGCTCTTCACTGGAAGGCAGTACTCCCTGGACAGGCTGTCCAGGGTCTGCTCCTCTTGGCTCCCTCCCAAAGAGACAGTGCTGAGAGAAAGAAGCTACATTGTCATCTCTGCCCCCAGGTCTCTGCCCCATTGCCTGACTGCCTGCAGCTTTACCCCTTGGTGTTGAGTGGGCAGCATCAGCTGAATGTACAGTAGGATCCTAAATGTACTCTACTGCACGGGGATGGGCCCAGCAGTCTTACAGCTGCTGCAGTGTGGGGAGGAGGGTGTTAATGTTAATTTTCACACCTAGCAAGGTGTGAAAATACAATCCATCATCTTTGGGAAGGCCCCGCTATACTATCCCAATTCTTCACCCAGATTTGCCCTTTGGAAAGCCCAAACACATATCCCTTCTCAGTGCCAGCAGAGCCAGAACACAACTGGGTTTGGGAGCCAAGCCCGTTGGCACGTAGCAACCCTGCACAACCTAGAAGTGCAGCTCAAGCCCCACTCTGCAAACCTAGAGGCAAAATTATCATGAGAAAGCCCACACATTTTTAATTGTGTGTGACAGCTCTGCCTGGACAGTTATAAGGAAAAAATCTAAATGTGCAGAAAAAATAGCAAACAGAAGGCTAGAACGTGCAAGAAGGCAAGAAGCAAGATAGGAAAAATACTGTGTGTAAGGCTATGCCACACTGTGGTAGGGCTCCATCTGGATTCCCCTCCTGGTCACAGAGGCTCAGAGAGCATCAGCTCAAACAAGCAGAGGTCCAGGAGGTCTGCACAGGAAGGATGGAGATGCTGAAGGACACCAGGAGGAATCTGAGTTTCAGGAGGGCCCGAAAGCAATTACCTTGCAGTGCCTGTTTGTGCCTTGCTATAGTTCTGACGGAGAGGAACACGTGGTACAATTAAAGGCAGTGGGCAGGGCAGGTGAAAGTAAATGCTGCTTTACTCTGTGCAATTCCAAACTGTACTGCTCTGCTGAGGGGAAGACGAGGTCACAGCATCCCAAAAGACACACAGTACAGCACAAATGAACAATGCAATTATAAATAAGTTGGAGAGGTACAATCACTCAAGCCAGTCACTAGTCAGGGGAATGGGGAAGTTTATTTTGTAACTGAAATTAACTTGAATAAACATCACTCCACCATTTCTCCCAACTTTCTTGGAAGTTTCTGGCCCTGTCCAGTACTGGGTTGGAGCCATGAGAGTTGGCAAATCTTTGCTCTTACACTGCTCTTCTCCTTCATGTTGTTATGGGCCTTTTTCTGAATCTTTCAAGAAAAGCAATGAGAGAAATGGGAAAAAGTGCCCTGAGAGGCAGAGGAAATCTTCTCTGGGAGATAACAGGAGCGGGAGGAGGAAGAATTTGTATTATCTTTACAATCAGCTTCATCTGTCTCATTGAAACTGTTTCACTTTAATACTCAGAGAATAAAATCAGAGATAATTCAGATGTCATCCCTTGTCAAGTCCCTCTAGGGCCATAAAGAAAACCCTTGGAAGAGGAAGATAGCAGTACTCTGTTCAGGTCCAAAAGCTGAGGCATGCAGCTAATACCAAACATTACTGGTGGCTTTCATTCCTCAGGACAATCACAGAGCAAGTAAATCTGGACCAGATGCTTTGTGAGAGGTGTTCATCCAAAATCTTGAGAGATTGAAAGCTGGGATCTTCAGTGGCAAAGCTGAAGAGCAGGGTTTTGCAACCAGCACGTTGAGCAGGATCCCACTGGCTGCTGTAGTGTTTGCTGTCTCTGAAGATGTGATACGCGCAGGCATCCTGGAGCTGGAGGAGCTCCGTGTGAGCTGGGGTGGGACAGGGGACTGTCTCCTGCTCTGTGTGCACGCGCATGGGAGACGTTCCTGCTTCTGGGCATCGGGACTGTTTTCAAAGCAATTCAGCTTGGAATGCGGATTTCTGACCTGCTGCCAATATTCCAGTGGAAAATCTGTGCCCTGAGCAGCAGATAGGAAATTAAACTTCAGCTTCAGTGCTGAGGGTATCATTTTCACCTCAGAGGTAGAGCTGCAAAAACAGGAATCTCCAGAGAATGGGGAAATCCTTCCTTCACCAGGAAGGGCAGTAGCACCTCTCAGGCCACTCCTCACTACTGGGGCAGGCTGCATTAAGTCTGTCCCTGAGGATAACGTAGGCGTTATTCAGTGAACAAGGAGTCAGAGCCCTACGTTCCAAAGATGAGGATGGAGATCTGACTGGTCAGAGACAATGCAGATGCTTCAGCCATGGGATGAAAATTAAGGCTGAAGGAGAAAGGCAGCCACTGCCAGCCCTCTCCCTGCAGGACTTCTCCATGACAAGGCCTAGCAGCTGAGCTCTCTGTAGCTGGTGAAAAGAAGTAGAAACTTGAAGATGCCTGGGAGCAGCACTCAAGTAAAGTCAGAAGCCTCTGGGAAGAAATGCTCTGAGTTCCTCTGAAGGCAGTAAATCTACTGTGCCCTGAAAACCTGTCCCGAAAACTCCCATATCTGGGGTCGAGTCAAGCATCTGCACTCTGGCACTGAAGTCTGCAGAAACTTGTGGATTTGGGAATCTGTTCCCTGAACACGTCTGGAGTGACAGAAGGAGCTGATCAGAGACTTCACAGGTTTTAGAGCCTGAAAGAAGCAGTCTGGTAATCAAATGCAGGTCCTTATACTGCTGAGTGCAGGAGCTATATTCATGCCTCTTGCTTCAAACTCATCTGTAACTGAGCTTCATAGAAAGAAACATCTACTCTAAGCCAAAATGCTTCAGAGAAATCCACCTCTTTCTAAAAAAAAAAACACAACTTAAAGCTAACTACATTCACTAAACAGATGAGTCACTTAAAACACTCTCTAGCTTATGCATTCAGACAAATCATTTTCTCAGGCTTTTTGCTATTAGATGAACAAGCTCTTACTACCCGAGATACTCCTGAAAGCAACCAAGTCACTTCTTAATCTATGGAGTGTGGCACACATAGTCACCCTACTGGATTGTTCTGCAGGCAGCAGAAGCACCACTGTCTCATTGAAAGTAGGGCGAATTTGGATACCCAGTGACAGCAGTTTGTAGCTGTATAAGTCCATGTTAGCAGCAGATTCAAAGGTGAAACTGTCTTTCCGTATAATTAATTACCAGATTTTAACATAACCGAAGCACAGGTGGAAGTGAGTGTTTCCTATTGCAAAAGAAGCTACAGAACTGCCACGGTGGCTTGTACTGCAAAGCAATAACAAAGACTGTGAAAGAACCAAGATAAAATCTACAGTGGTTTGGCTTCAGATATTATGAATATATATAATCCAGGACCAGAAGCAACAATAGGCTCTTAGTATCCATGTGCAACAATATTCTATGTGCAACAAAAAAGAAAGTGCTTCAGTGAAATCTTACCCTTCTGTCTCTTAATCCCGGTGCCAAGAGACTTTCCCTAAGGATAGAGTTCTCCATATCTATGAAATCCTCCACAAGTGCTGAGCATGAATCCCAGCACAGATGCACCCAGCCCCTACTCCTGCCTGGATACTCACAGCACCAGGCTTCATGCAACCCTCTCCCCTCATGCTCCTCCATCACCTTCCTCCATCTCCTCTCTCTGAAAGGATGCACACATCTGGGTTGCCTTTATTGTGTGATAAATCTCACCCTGCATCTTGGGTTCATTTTCTGAAAGTTTTGAATGGTGTTTTGGAAATGCTGTTGGACAATAGGAGCTCTTTGAACTCTGGCCAGCTGGACGGGACTCCTTGCATTGCAGCTGACATGCAGGCTTTGGCGGCCTTTCTCGACTCTTTCCTCTCCTCTTTTCTTCACAGCGTTTGAATTGTCCTCAAACTTTATTTTTGGAGTGGGCAGTGCATTTCTGAATCTTTTCATCATTATATTGTTATTAATTATGGTTATAACTATTTTGCTTTCTGCTGGCATTCCTGGGTGGATCTCTCCTCTCTCTCATAATGTCTTGGGTAAGACTACCTTGGCTGCAACCAACTCAAGCAGTGACTCAGAATCCCTGGCCTGCTCCCAGGAGAGATGCAAGAGTTTTGCCAGTTGGTTTATAAAGAGGCCATCGTTTTCCTCAGCTACTCTCTCGCTCAGCACAGCTGAGTCGGGTGGAAAAGCTCAGCGCTGTGGTTCCAGTGAGTCCATCCCAGCCCTTGGCTGTCCCTGGGGCATGACTGAGAGCAGAGCCCTGCTCCCTCTGGGTGCAACCAGGGCAGCTTCTGAGGCAGGCAGTGGGATTCTCCATCAAACTGAGTTCTGTCCCCTGGGGTCACTGCGCTCAGCTTCTCCATCCCCAAGTCCCTGGAGAAACAAAGCTAAGCAAGGCATGTGGGCAGGATGAGGCATAGCGAGGGAGGGAATGCTGTCTGTGACTGTCAGCTATTGCCTAATGGCTCATCATGCAGCTACCCACATCTCTTGAGTCAGAGCAGAGAACAGCATATTCTGAAGCAGGTCCTTTGCATAGCTGGGTTTGAGGTTTCCTGGCAGCATGGGTGCAGTGTAAATAGAGAAATCTCATCTTCATCCTCTGCACATCACAGCCCTTTCCTGCCATGCAGGACTAGGGGGTCACTCCATTTGTGAAGGCAGAGGAGAGGGACTTACATCATCCGTTGCTTTTTGCTCCCATGAAGCAAAAAGAAGCATAGGTCTTGGGTCAAATAAAATTCTCCTTCTTCCCATCCCACTGCAAGACCAAGCAGACCAGGGAAACCAAGAAGCAGCTGGGAAGGGGTGACCCGACAGCCTTTCCTGTAGCTCTCTCCCTGCTGATGTTGAAGGCTGAGACAACTCCTGGGCTGAGCTGCAGCTGCCCAAGCACGAGGCAGGGGTGTCCCCTTCTCTCCAGCTGTGGCACGATGTAAAGCACAGCTGGGTCCCTCTGCAGGGCTGTCTGTCTCCAGCTGACAGGCTGGCAGGGACTGGCCTCTGCGCTGCACCAGCCGGGTGGCATCACTCCTTCGGGTGGAGAAAGGAAAACCACCAGCGCTGCTCTTGAGGATTGGCCAGGAAAAGTCCACAAATAGCAACAGGAAATCAAAATGCCCGCTCCAGACTTGCACCCGATATAAGGCCATCCAGAGCAAGGAACATAATCAAATGCTGGGCGATGGAGATTACATCATGCTGTGGATAAACCTGTGAGCCCATCCAGCTGGGGCCATGCCAGCAGGCCCAGATGGCTCAGGAATGCTAACTGCATTGCTACCTCTCTCTTGTCTTTGTTCTTTCTTTCCTCCCTTTCTCTATTCTCCATCCCTCCTGGCCTCTTTCCCTCTTCTCTTTCCCAGGATAAACAGATAAACGCTCTGGCAACTCTACAGAACCCAATTTCGTTGAATATCAGAAAGACATCTGAGACCAGAGGATGGGTACTACTCAGGACACGGTCTCTATACCCACATATACCTGGGCTGCTAGGCGATCTCCCCATGCTTCCCTGGAGCCTGACGCATGCAGAAACATTAAGCAACGAGCCTTGCTGCTGCTCTACTGCAGCACGCCCCAGCTGCATGCAGCTGCTACTGACTGCACTGATGGGGACAGCTATCACAGCTTGCAGCAGCTAGCTGCCACCCTGGTACTAATTAGTGACAAAGAAGCGAGTGCAGCACCCTCTGTTCTGTCCCCAGAGCTAGCCAGGCCAGTGTCTGCTCCTTGGCTGCCTCCCAGCGTGATAAGAACACGGCCAGAAGACATGTGAGGAAAGAATTAAAGGTGTGCACTTTGCCAGGTCTGAAAAGGGCTGTGGGCCATTTGCTCATTATTTAATGCTAATCCAGTGGTTGGGCTGCTGCCAAGTATCTTTGACAAATCCTGAAGAGCTAGAGAGGCATCAGAGAACAGGAGAACAACCTTTTGCATCACTTTTCCAAGTGAACAATGGTGATCCTAGCTTTAGGCAGCTAGTGTTGGGAAGAGGAGAAAGGGAAAGCGCAGAACTGTGTACTGAGCAACAGGAGGGACTGCCACGGGTCTTCAGTGCTCTGCTGGTGGACTGATAAAGCCATGGCACTCTGATGCTCTCAGCTGGCCACCTCCTTAGAAACAGACCACCACCCACCCACTGGGAGTCTGGGGACACAGCACAGCCCCAGCAAGATGCAGCTTCAGGCAGGGCTGTAACAGGGTGCTCTCAGCAACTTGCATCAAACCCAGGGGAAGTAGAGTTTTGCAACTGAGCCAGGATCTAGTTGTTCAGTGGAGGATGAACTGTGAGTACAGCCCATTCACTGTCTTTATAAAGCACAAACTGTTTGGTTTTCAATATGGCCCAAAGAGGCCAGGCCAGCAACAGTATGGGCCAAGTACTTCAGTTTAATCCTGATGCTGAGTAACTCAGTCATCCACACGGACACAGAAAGATTACTCTGGATTAACCTGAAGTATCTGAGGTCAAAATCAGCCATGCACAGTCCATAGGGGAAATGAAAAGGAAAAGGATGAAGGACAGCTGGGAGCTGCCAAACTGAAAATGTTGCAAATACCACTAGCTGCAAAGTAACTCAAAGGGACTGACTGGGGAAGCAAAGCAATAGCTCCTGCAGACCTTTCCTGGCCAGTATCTACTAGCAGCCTCCCATCCCAGTCCAGCTTGTCATTAGTTTGTTTCACCCGCTGATGGCACTGCACCGTGCTAGCAGGAATAACGATGTCTTACTTTCTAGGTGGCAGAAGCTACATCACAGCAAGTGACACGCTGAAGATCACATGTGAAGCAACTGGCAGAGCTGGGACTAACACTCTCCCATTCCTGACAACCTCATGTCCCAGTCACTGCACCACTATCCGCAAGGGAAAAAAAAAAAGAGAAACCAAGAACAAACCCAGCATCATTCGATTGGCAGTTCACTATTTGTGGCTCAACAGCACCTCATCAACTCAGAGTCTGCACATTTGTTTGGAAAGAAGAGCCAGATTTCCAGCACTCCTGGGCAAAGAGCTCTCAGATCGAGAGACTGAAAAGGCTTTGAAAGAAACCTTCCATCAACAGCCTTTACAAATGTCAGCGCTGGCTTCCTCCCTCCTGGGCTGCCTGGTTTGCAGTCCCTCCCTGGGGCAGCAGGGAGCTCAGCCAAAGGCACCTGCCTATCTCCTTCCTTCAGCTGCCACCAACCAATGGCACTCACTTAGCATTAAGCTGTCCTGGCATGCAGCAATTAACCATCAAGGACCTGGGTCCTTCTGTTTGTATTGCCCTCCTTCTGCCTCAGCTCCTTCCAATGGGAATGCTGTCCTCCTGCGAGAGACAGGGCTGCGAGCACTGCAGGGTAAGGGGTGAGCTCACAAGGCAGAGCCCTGCGCTATGATACAGAGACGTGTCCTTGGGCAGTAGTGCTCCTGCCTGGACTTGGCACCCCAAGGAGAAGTTGGTGGCCCTGTGACACCGGGGCAGGGAACTGCAGCATGAGGAAATTCCTCCGGGCACTGGGTTGAGGAAGCTCACCTGCAGGGGGGATGCTGACGATCCAACTACAGTGCCCAAAGTGCATGTTGCATCCAGCTCCCTCCTGTGTAACATATTTGGTAGCTGGCCCAAACTGTATTTCTCCTCCAACTTGGACTGCCAGATTTCTCCCCAGGGAGACCTGATATTCTTGTTGCATGGGAACTCCTGACACAGCTAGCTGAGTGAACATGTTACTTTGCAGCTATTCTGGGAAAACTGATAACTGAGTTTGGAGCAGGCTTCGCTAACTTGGGTCAGCCAGACCAACCTAAACAAACATTTTCCCTGATCAAGACAAAGTCACAGTGTGAAGAAGCCAAAAGCAACTCTGCTGAGGAAGTCAAGGGTGAGTTTGCTCTGAAACAGGCTGGACGGCCATCGCAATGAATTACCTCATATAAAGCATCACCTTAGATCCCTAAAGACGCTACTAAATCCAGCGCTGGTTTAAATTACGTACCAGTTTCAGTGAGAATAACCATGCACATTGCTTCCATCCTGTCCAAAGAATTTCTGCAGTCCTAGAAAGTGAGAAGATGAAATAGGATGTGCAGCAGAAAGGAAGGTGTGAAAGAGCACATGGATACGGGCAGTTACAGCCTTCATGAGACCTTGTTCTGGCTGAACGACATGGCAAGATTCATGTCAAGCAGCTAGCACTTGGACACTGACCAGAGCAGCTCCAAATGACGTGAAAGGCAGACAGCCCTGGTGAGATTTAAGAAAAAGGAATAACAGGAGAGATGCAGAGATACAGAAGAAAGGGTGGATAAAGGATCCAAAAAGGAATGGGTTAGAGGGGAAAGGGCTGGGGTGTTCAAGTAGGCTGAGGGGACTTTGGAAAAGGAAAACCTTAAAAGATGTGATCCTTCAGGAAAACAGGAAAAAATTGTTTTCTTGAGCAGCTGAGAGTAAGTCAGACAGGTATGAGCGTTGCACAGCTGATGTGGGCAGATACAGCCTGCCTTTAAGCACGCTACCGGCAGCCCCCTGCTGCTCCAGCATTGCCTTTGGCTCTTCACACACTTCCTGCTGCTTCTGCTCTGAGGAGCAACGCAAACATGCAGACACCAACCCAAGGAAACGGGGAGCTACTCACACCACAAGCCGGGCTCCAAAGGCAGGGAAGAGGAAGGGAAGAGCTCCATGCAAGTACCCATCGCCAAGCTGCTGGCCATTTCTTAGTTGAGCTGTAACAGTCCACTTCAGTTTTGCTCATTCCCCTCTAAATGCAGCAAGGAGATCACTGACTGGCTTCTGTGTCCTCTTTGGTTTGCTGCAGTGCACTGTTTGCAAGAGGACAAGGGGCACACAAGCTCCAGCAGGTTGACTCATCCCTTCCGTAACATGTGCAGTACAGGTCTATCTCAGGAATCGCATCTTCATACCAAACACAATCTTAACCCTGTGGCTATAAGAAAAGAACCTACTACGTGGCCACCCAGAGACAACTTCAGAGAGCCAAATGTTTCCATTTCCTTCAACGCTGATAATTTGTTAAAATTAGTAATATACTAAATTCTAACTAAGTACTACCGTCTCAAAACTTACAGGGAAGTGCTGAGAAAAAACAGTGAGCCCAGGACTGGGACTTCCTATGAAGAAACAGTAGGGAACACTGCAGAGGTGTCAGCTGGCCACATTTTGAATAGTGGGACTCCACTGGTGGCTATGAAGTCACTCTTTCCAATATTGCCCCTTAAGGAGCTGCTTCAGAAAAATCTCTTCTTTCCTCTTATGTGGCCACAAGCCTGGCCCCTCTCCACTTTGCTGTGCTCCTGAAGAGTGGGAGGGGGCAGGCATCACTGAGAGATGTCCTCCAGTTGCCCCAGTTAAATCCAGCCATGCTTAGGCACTTGTGCTGGTTCCAGAAGGAGATCCAATGAGCCGGAAGATCATCTCAGAGGCTTTCTAGACGCTGGTCCACGTAGATGTGAGTCTCAGTTTCCTCATCTCCAAAAGTGGTGGTGACACTGAGTGACAGCCTAATGCCTGTGGGGACTAGGATCACTGAGGGTACATGGCTGGAGCTGTGATTGGCTCAGCACCTCCCTCAGCACAGTAAGCACAGATGTGCTCCCACCCCCTGCCAACACTCCCTTTGTTTGCGCTGCAAGCACTTCTCCAAAGCCCTTTCTGCTTCTCCCCACCAGAGTGACAGCTCTGTCCCCATGGATTAACACTGTTGCGGATACACACCTCCTGCACTCCAGCTCTGAGCTAGCTCTCTCCTAGCTCTGGCCTAGCTGTTCAGTTAAAGGCTTCTCCCGCTTCTGCAGAGATGAATGTTCTGGCCAGTGGATCCCCAGCATGTGCTGCCAGCTGTCCTGCAGATGAACATGTTTTCTTCTGGAAGAGTATCTCAAATGTATCTCAGTTTCTTTCTGGCATGGATGGACACACAGATGATTCCTCCCAGTCTCTGTGGAGGAAGTATTCACCTGGTCTTCCAAAGGAAGTTCAAACCTCTTACCCTCTTTGTTACTAGAGTGGACACACATCTCCTGGTGATGACTGCGGTGAGGACACTGCAGGTTCAGAGGCCTGTGAATGGTTGTGTCCAATTGTGGTTTCACCCTGCTGTGAGTACTCCTGCAGGTGTAAGTCCAGCTGTGTGACAGTGAGGAGTAGCATGGGCATGAAGTGGGGGAAACTGTGAGACAGATCCAAAGAAACTAATGAAATAAGGAAAATCTGGGAATGATTACTTTGAGATTCATTTCCATCTGGTCAGGTCTGATAGCCCCGCCAGGTCTCTCTGTATCTGTGCTCCAGATCCCACAGGAAACTCTGACCAGCATTTCCAAGCAAAACCTAAAGAAAAAAGTCCTGCCTTGCCCAGTACTTGGCTTGTCAGCCAAATCTTGACCAAATCTTACCATGCGCAGGGAACAGAGGGCCAACATGCATTCTGCATGTGTTCCTATCTGGGACTACATCAGTCCCAGAGGCCCAGGCTCTGTTACAGTGAGGTCCCTTCACCAGCAACAAGAAAGAGTAAGAGATGGATGACCACATCTGCTGAGCTTTCCATTCTCGCTGTGTGCTGAGGTGGTGGGAGGGAGCTCACACAGCACGAAACTCACTCAGGCCAAAGATCAGCCCAATGCTAAGCACCACTTAAGTGCTATTTAAGTGCCTGTAGCAGGCATAAGAGGAACAGAAGAGTCCTCGCAAGAGTGATGGTCATCCCTGGTGAACAGCCTGGGTTTATTTCCGAATTATGCTCCACTTTTGAGTTGCACAGCACTGCTCTCATCCTGCTCACTGCCTACAGTCCTGCTGCTTCCCTCCTTTCTGCGGGCTGTGACAATACTGCATAAAAGAGCAGACGGTAGGCACAAAACCCAGTGTGCGCTCAAGGAGCAACCCAGAGGGACAAGTGGCTCTCCTCCCAGCAGGTATGCCTGTCAGCTTGCCCAGCAACCTCACTTCACACAACGAAGGAGCACATTGCTGTGCACTCCCCAGAGCATCTGGATGAATGCTACTGAGCCTGAATTGTCATTTTGCAACTTCTAACAGTTGAGACTCCAACTAACGTGTAGGTGATTTTTGTTTTTTTTTTGCCTCAATGCCTCCTTTTCAGAAACAGATACAGAATATACTTTGAAAAGCAGAGTCAAAGTGGAGCTGTATTTACACAAACATCCAACCTCCAAAGTCATCTTTGAAGGTATTTTTCATACCATAAAACACAGCAATGTAAGGAAGAAACAAACCCGCTGGGGTACTGGGTTAAAAAAAAACAAATGCCTCCCATTCTGCTGGTTTATTCTTGGCTTCACTGTGCCACCGATGTCCCAAAGCCAGTGGAAAACAGTGGTGGATCTGACTCAAAAGACCTTTTGAAGGGTTTCACAACCTCGATAAGAGCCGAAACAGTAACAGCTCTGTGAGTGTGGCCATGAGACCGTAAATGAATGGATGGGTCCCAGCAGGAACAACCAGAAATGCTGGACTGGACAGGGGATGGACAGGTGGAATTGATAAGCAAACACTGCATGACAGATGAGCCTCATATACGGCAGGTCCTGTCTGGTGGAAAAAGATGAATAAAATTATCTCGGTTCAAGAGCAGAAGGAGGCCTCTTGAGCAAGTGGAGGCTGACAGTGTAGGCAGCAGTCATTGTATGTGAGCATGGTTAGCTAGGTGAAGTGAAAAAAACCATTTTGTGTCCTCTGGAGAAGTCCCCTCCAAGTACGAAGCAGACACCAGTCTCCTCACGATTTTCCAAACCAAACCAAGGGAAACCAAACCAAACCCAGCTCAACCAAACCATCACATAATCACAGCCTCACGCAGGTTGGGAGGGAGCTCAGGACAGTTCTTATTCAACCCCCTCCTCGGAACAGGGCCAATGCTAAATGTAGAGCGGGTTGCTTTGTCCAGACAGGTCTTGGAAACCTCCAGGGCTGGAGATTCCACCACACTTCTGGGCAGCCTCTTCCTCTCCTGTGTCTTCACAGTGATAAATTGTTTCCTTATACTCAGTCTAAACCTTCCCTGTTCTGATTTACGAGCACTGCCATGCGCTTATGTAAAGAGCCTGGCTCCACCTTCTCAGCGAGCTCCTCATAGGGCCGGCAGCCTGCTGCTGGGTCCCGCTGCAGCCCCACATCTCTGCCTGAGCTCCCCTCTGTCATGCTCCTGCCATAGCTAGCAGCCTCCTATGCACTCTGCTGGCCCAGGGCCGCCCAGGACCCCCAGCACTTTTTTCCTCTCAGCCAGCGAATGCCAGCCTGTCCCAGCACAGGAGCCGGTCCATCCCAGGAGCAGCAGTCAGTACTGCTTTGCTGCATGTCCAGAAGCTCCTCCTGAGCTATCCCTACAACCTGCCTGGGTTCCTCTGAATGCCAGCCCCCTTAGTTCAGATTTTTTTTCTCTGTTTCAAGCACATGGAATTCTTTGAGGACACATCTACAGGGGTACTGTCCTTACTTCTTTACTTCCGTCCTTACTACAGTTACTACTTCAGATGAACAACGCAGAGAACCATTTCTAAAGAAATGAGATGACTTATGAGGAGCGCGACGGCTCAATGAAGGTGAGTCGTTCAGGGCCACATAATCCATGCCCCGAGGAGCACAGCCTCTGCCCTGAGCATCACTCATCCTTTCTTTCTGCTTCTGTTCTGAACAGAAGGAATCATCCCCAGAACAAGCCTCATATAGGCATTTTATGGCCAAAATTCCTGGCTCTTCTAAGAAAAATACTTGCTGAACAATATCTGGAAAAGTTTGCCCATCTATGAAGCAAAGGCACTGGCAACTCTGTGAGCTATTGTGCACGGTGATGCTCTGCACAGTTCAGTGTGAAAAGAACTCAGGACATCTCCAGATCCTGGGAGGTTTGCTGGACTTAGCAGGAAAATGAAAGCGTATTCCTTCCTCCCGTGCTGTCATGCAACAGGGGAACAAAGAGGCTGATGCTACAGATTCAGTAGGTGGGAAACAGCCACGGAATCTCTTCTGCTTATCTGGGAAGGGAAAGCATCTGCTGGACTCACATTCCAGCAGAAGTTTGCGGTGCTGGCAGCAGGGGAGAGATCCACGCAATGTTCCTTTTCTAACTGCAAGCTGAGGACAGCAACGTCAGAGCTGCCACACTGGCTGCCGCCTGCCTATGGTCACCGTGCACGGTAAGCACACTGTCCTGGCAGGTGGCACCAGATGGCACTCTTACACAAAGGCTTCTTTTTCTCATGCTCTGTTTGCAGGCAGAAGTTGTGTTTGAACTACAAGGAGGGACCATCTACGGGTAAGGGTTTTCCTGCCTTCTACCTGCAGTCTGTGCTGCACAGAGGTCAAAGGACTGGTGCCAAGACAGAGTGTTATCACGGAGGTAAGAGAATAAGCAGTCCTGACACAAAACACTCCGGGTTCAGCGCAGCTGCACCCACAAGGGGTGCACAGTAAATAGTGGAAGCATGAAGCACCAACCCGCTCGGAGCAGACAGGGCCTTGCGCTGCCCGGCTGCTGCTGCTCCCAGGCACAGCACTGCCTTGCAGTACGAGCTGGTGAGGTCCCTGGGAGATGAGGCCATCTGCGTAATCTCTTTCCCAGTCCCAGTGCGTCTCCACACCCCAAGTGCACTGCACTTCAGATCTATGCAAATTCTGCATCTCGGCTTTCTTCTCCACTTCGGAGGCTTTGTCTATCTTATGTGCAGCAGAGCAGAAGTGGATTTACCCAAGGGCTACAGCCTTCCCCTCCCCGCCTCCTGCACCGGTGCTGTGGTGCTGGCATCCCCTGTGGAGATGTCCTCGGGGATGCTCAGCTCAGAGCTGTGCGGGAACAACGGAGGATGCTCCCCATCTCAATCCGACCACCCTAACACTGGGGCCCTTCCTCTCCTGCCCCAGGGCAGAGGGGCAGCAGATCTGCAGCAAGAGCGTGCCCGAACAGCACAGCCCCCATTAGCTTGGGCAGCACAAGCAAGGGAGGGAGCTGTGGGGTTCGGGGCTCACAGGGCTCCTCGGGGAGGCTGGACAGCTTCCTTAGAGGTGAACAATGGCCCTTTGGTTCCTTGGGACTGGCAGCAGCTCTTCCTCCTAAGTCACTCTTCCTCTCGCCCTGCTCTCTAAAGTAAACCGTCCCAGCCCTAACGCCGGGCGGGAGACGCGTCGTCTCCCCGGAGCTGCTCTGCCCAAGAAGTTGGGAGCAGACGGGAGGGGGGACCCCGCGTCCCGCTGCCTGTCCGTGGGGGGCTCACAGCCCCGTGTCCCGTTGCCCCGCCGTGCTCCAGCGCTGCCCGAGCCGAGCCCCCCCGGCCGTGCTCCCCCCCGCCCCGCCCCGCCCGCTTTTCCCCGAGGCCCGAGTGCGCTGTCAGGGCAAATAAAGCGGAAAAAAATAAATCCGAACGAGAGCCGCGAGCTCGCAGCGGGCTCTCGGGGCGGGCACCCCGGGCTGGCCGCCGCCGGGCAGCGCCCCTTACCACATTGCTGAGGAAATCCGCCTCGCTGAAGTCGCTCAGGTCGAGGAAGCCGGGGCCGGCGGCCGGGAAGAGCCGCTCGGCGGCGAAGGGCTCCAGGATACTGTCCATGGTGCCCGCGGCGCGGGGCTTCGCCGCTCCCCGGCCGGGCTCACAGCGGCGGCACGGTCCCGCCGCCCAACGGCCGGCGGCGGCGGTCCATGGATGGGGCGGCGGGGCCGGGTGGGAGCGGGCCGCCCGCGGGCAGGGGAGCGCCGGGGAGCGCCGCGCCGGTGCCCGCTCGGGGCAGCTGTCAGTGCCCCGCTGCGCTGGGGCCGGGCGGGCAGCGCCGGCGGCCGGCAGCGGCACGCCCCCGCCCCGTGCTGGGGAACCGCGGGCGGGACTTCGCGGGCCCACACCCCTTAAGGCAGCGCGGCGGCGGCGGGCAGCGCTCCCCTTCCTTCGCTCCGGGCAGACCCGCGGAGAGGGGTCCGCGAGCCCCTGGGGGCCGTGCGGGGCGGTGCGGTGCCCCGGGCGGGTCCGGCTGCGGCGGCCGTTCGGTAACTAAGGAGCTGGGCACCATTAAAGAGCTTCAGGAAGATTATGCGGCGTCGGATAAATGGGATTATGGATCCCCATCCCCTCTGATCCTCACTCCAACCAATACTCAGGAAAACCACTTAGAATGATCCCGCCGAAGAAGCCCCGGTGTTTCATTGATCCGCCCCTGCTTCCGTGGCTCCGCACGGTGGGTCCCAGTGCTTCTTGGCCGTGGGCGTGTGGAGGAAGGAAGAAGTCAGGCGGCAGTGCTGCGCTGCTGGTAGAGCCCCATTGGGAAGCGCCGTGGTGCAGACACACAGCCAGGTGCCAAGCCTGCGGCTGGGCCAGGCCTCGGTGTTCCCCACACATGGCCGTCACCGGCTCCGTGTCCCCGCGCGTCCCAGCACAGCCCTGGGCACACCTTGGCTGCTCCTCGTACCATCGGCCGCACTCTGCTCCTGCACACAAAGGCCTTTATGCTCGTGCACACAATGGGCTCTTTCAGTTGCATTTACTTTTACCTTATGTTTCAGTCAAGTGTGAAGAGCCTCTGGGTGAAAGGGGTCAAAGACATAAATTCAGCCAAGCTGTGCTGCTGTTCCCACAAAGTCTTTTACTCTCTTACGTGTATGAAGGAGGAATGGTGTTTGGAAACCGTCTACACGGAAGTGGCACTGGGAGCTCTCCCACCGGGGCCATTTGCTGCAGCCATTCTGGCTTTGAGGGGGATGCTCCCACCTCCTGTCCTGAGTTGAACATGGACATCACTTCTGTCACCACCATGCCTCATGCCTCAGCTGAGCAAACCTGGAAAGGCTCTCCTCAAATGATAGAGGGATCGAGCTGCTGCGGTCTAAGGAGAAGAGCAAGTGCCAGCAGCTTTGGGGCCCTTAGGCAGCTGCAGGATGACCACCATCATCTCTCCATTGCCGTAGAAGGCTTGCTCCTCAGCAAGAAAACTTCAGATCAGGCCATAGTAAAACCCCCTTGAGGAGGAATGAGGTGCTGGGAAGCACCATCCCTTGTCAGGGCACCCTTTATTAGCACATCTTGCAGCTGCCTCTGGGCTATGGCTGGGTAGGGCTGATCCAGAGGCAGCCCAGGGCAGGGGTGGCACCATGCAGTGGCTCGGGCTCCTTTTCAGCCCCATTGTCTCTGATTTTATACTTAGATTTAGTTGCAATCTGATTGCAGCAGGAAACTGAAGCAGCAACCGGGTGCGCTTAGACTGATAGAGTCTCAAACCAATAGCAGATACGCCTTCCTGGCTGTAAGGCATTTGGTGCTGCAGATGCACGTGGATGACCAAGATAGTCTTATCATTGCTGATAAGAGAACGATCAACCCAGTTCTCAAAACAAAAGCATCCGCTTCCCTGTGCTCCTTGCCTTGCTGCGACCCGGGCACTGCACAGCCTGCAAAGCCAAAGCTGTTGCTTCCCCCAGACTGAGCCAGGAGGTTTCACAAACTCACAGATGAGTGTTTCTTGAGGAATGTAGGGCAAACTGTCTATGTCAGTGCTTTTTGCTTTGCTGCATGCACAGAGCTTTGCTGCAGGAGGTGTTCTGGCTGGCATTCTCACAGAGTGCATGGTGAGGACGGGAACAGGACCTGATCCCGTCCAGGACGAGGCTCAGCAGTCACAGGCAGCCCTGCAGGACACAGCAGCTACAGACCCAACACTCAGGCTCTGATTTCTTCATCTAGTTTCTGTGGGAACAATTTAAAACCTGTGAAAAAAGAGATGGCAAGAGGTGGAGTCTGGAAAAATCACCTTCTAGCAAGAGGCAACAGTTGAGGAAGGACTCATGGGTGCTGGAGCCGCTCCTTGCCGTCCGTCCCACAGCCCCACCTCAGCCAGGAGATCCGGCTCCGTTTGGGTTCCCTTCCAGCAGCAGGTCCCAGCACTGCGTCCCGCAGCTGCTCCCAGCCCTAGCCAGGCACCTGCACACTGCTGGAATCACACCCAGCGCAGCTGTCTGCAGCGGGGAATGGGTGTCAGTGACCCTGTTGCGAGGAAGCACAGGGGGAGATGAAGAGCTTACTAATTGTGCGTTTGTGTGCGGTAGGGATCCGTGAATGCTCTGGTTTCAGCGAGCACCCTGGCACTATGCAGGGAATGACAGGGATGCTGCAGAGCTTGGTGCTGTAGTTATCCTTTCTGGGGTGAACTTGAGGCCCTCGGAAAGATCCCAGCCTGCCATCTGAGCCAGGAGCGGCATGTGGGGACTGGGAGGTCAGGGCCTGGGGACAGGCAACAGGAGGCAGCTGGGGCATGTGAAAGGCTGTAGGTGCTCACTCACACAGCGGCCATGCGGAACAGGACCGGCCCCAATAGCAGAGAGCAGCAGGGCTGTGCTGGGAGCAGAGGCAGCATCTCCGCCCCGTCAGGGGTTAACAGTGAGCTCCAGATCCGGGAGCAGCCCACGGAGGAGAAAAGCACAACCCAGCAATTCGGGCACATCTCACTCCAGTTCAAATGACATTGTTTCAGTCCTGTCTGCCTCGCCCCTCAGTGGTAATTACAGACTTTCACAAACGGGGAATGAGGGACATGGTGGAGGAAGCCTTCATTACAGGCTTATCTCCCGGAGCAAAAGTGCGCCCGGCGTAATGTCTGAGGCACGCCGCCAGGATCGACCACCAAAGCTAAATGCTTCCATTTAGCACAAAAATAAAAGGGGGAGAAGTGTTAAGTGATTTGAGAAGATCAGAACTTCGCAGCACTGGCTGCCAGGCTTGGGGAGCGCTCCAGAGGAGCTGGCAAGATGCCCTGGTCTGAAGTGCTGTGGTTCACATCCCTTCCTTCCTTCCCTCCTTCCTTCCTCCCATCCTCCTCAGGCAAGCCTCATGGCCACTGGTGGTGGCACATGGGTGCGGTGTGCATGTGGAGTGGGTCCCAGCAGGGAACCCAGAGCCTGCTCCTGCTGCTGGAGGTGGCACCTTGTTTCCGCAGGACCTGGGGCTTGCATCAGGAAGGTCCTTTGGGCTGCAAAGCCCTGTCCCCACACAGCTAACGGCAGGATGAGAAGGAGAGGAGACGGAAAGCCTTCAGTCTGATTGCTGTTACGATGCGGCTGGGGACTGAATTTTAATTGTTCCTTCCCACTCGGTGAGCGAGCACAGGAAGAGCTTTACCTCCTGGCCTTTCCACTTGGGCATGTTGACATTTCCAGGCGGCAGTTTTCTCTGATGGAGCGCTTTGACGTCAGGTGGGCTGATTACAGCCTGCGGTGCCTCTGACTCATTTGGCGACGGTCTGCGCGGGGGACCTGGAACGTGCCTCTCTCTCTCTATCGCTTGTTATGGTCGGCTTTAAATAAATAAAGCCGAGCTCGGCTCACAACTTCGGGGAGACGCTGTGCTGCTCAGCCTGAAGCACGCATTGCCATGGCAACAGATGCAGAAATGTTGCTGCGCAGCCAGCTCCCCTGCCCCTCTCCTCCTTGCCCTGAAGGGCCTAAACAGGAGCAGAGTGTGCCTGCGGGCAGCCACGCAGGGCAGAGCCTCCTCAGGGTGTCAGGAGCCCACTGCCCACATCTCTGGGTCTCCAGGAACGGGAGCTATGGGGTTGGATGGCAGATAGGGATAACAGCGTTCCCAGATCCGTTTCCTTCTCAAGGCATCGCGGGACATCCAGGATATTTCCTACATTGCAGTGTCCTGGGATGCTGGGAACGCGGGAGCTCCTCACCTTCCCTGCGCTCTTGTTGGGTGACTTCTGGTGGTGGCAGAGGACTGGCTGGAAGCACTCCACCGGCCACGATGCAGGCACAAGAAACCACTGCTCACTGATTTCAACCCTGTTATTTTTAGACCACCCTCAACGCCTAAGCCACGGATGACAGATTTCACTTTGGGGGCACACTGCAGAGAGGCATTAATACCCCTCCCCCCCCCAGACTGAGGTATGGGCACACCAGTGCTTCAGCTTCCAGCTGGCAGATCAGCAATCGCAGGGGGAGCAGTCAGTGGCAGATCCAAGCAGGAAAGTCTCGTGTCCCGCTGGAGCCTTCAGAAGGGGCAGAAAACACCTCAAGCCAAGCATCCCATCCCCTAACACAGACCAGTAGGATCAGAGAACGCTTTTCAGGTTAATCCTCATTGTGCAGGTTTAATGCTTCCTGGGCTGAGGTGCTGAGTTTGTTTGCTGCCACAGCTGGTTTGAAAGTAACCTCACCTCCTGCAGTCGCTGCACCATGTCACATTGGGGAAGTTAATAACATGAGAAGGGTTGGAACATGTGAAACGTTTTTATGACTGCAAAGATTGAACCACATTTCCATGACAAATCACTGAAATTTGAGCAATCCAATTTACAACACAAATTCCTTTCTTTTGTGTGTCTTTCCCAACTCAAATTCAAGTCAGAAGCTCTCTGGGTTCTGCTGCAGCTCTCATCTAGCAAAACTGTGGGTGTAAGATGAAAAACAATTGCATGAGATCTCCAGGGCTGGTCCATAATGACTCCAAACCCTAAATTGTTCATCCCTAGAGCATGGTTTATAACTGCAACGGATCCTGGAGGAGCTGTGTAACTAGCACTTAAATAAAGGGGAGGCAGGGAGGCCTCCTGCAGCAGTGGCATTTGTTCTGGGAAGGGCTGACCCAGGGTGGCCACAGCAAGAAGGTACTGAAACCCACTGTCTCCTCCTAGAAACAGAATTGAAGGTCACAAAGTAAAGACCCCTACAGCCACTGCTGGCCTCCGATTAAAAATAAATCCCTTTCATGGCCAGACAGTGGTTTGGGAAGGGGAAATGCTGAATGGCAGTGAAAACTTGGATAATTTTTTGGCTGGGTGTCCTGCAAGGGCAAGCACAAGTGGCACTGATTCGGCTACAGCTCTATACCCCCAGCCACTGGCACGCACGTACAGGTGTACTCCCTCCTTTATATTTAACTTTTTCACAGTAAAACAAGCCTGATTTTTATGGTACATTTATCTGAGAGCAAATGTGAGAGCAGCTCAGCCCCTGAAACAACAGAGATGAGAAGCTGCTTAGTGTTCTGTCTGTGCCACCTCCAGAGGCAGGAAAATCAGTCCTCCGTGGGCTTCTGGTGCTTCGCCCCACCTTATGATTAGTACCGTTAGTTCCAGGTGCTGGGGGCTGCCACTGTCTTGCCAGAATGACAAACCAACCAAAAAGGACAAAGGTCCCCCTATACCTCCTGTACTTCCTCCTCAGGTACAGCGCACAGCAGAGCCAGGCACTTAGAAGACTCATTCCTGTCCTTACATGGCACGAGAGGAAGTACGGGTACCACCCGTGGGAGCCGTCCCTCCCTCGCAGCAGGCTGCCATCCGCTGCTCCTTGACCAGATACCCAGCAGATTATTTTTGTCTTGGCTCACGTAGTCCCAATGTTACAATTACCCGCTGACCTCAAACACTTACTTTTAAAATTACCCCTCTTTAGCAAACCCTGTGTCTAGTGGGTTGGGTGTTTTTTTTTTTTATTTTTTATTTTTATGTCTAAACGGTTAAATAGTGGGTGTGGTTGAGGAGAGAAAAGAAGAAAGCTTCCAGAGCAGGCAGGAGGGGCAGGGCTGAGAGGGTCTTGGCATGGAGAAGCCCACATGCTCCAGAGAGGAGCACAAGGCTTCTTCTCCTTCCTCAGCAGCATCTTCTTCTGTGGCGTCAGATTTCCTTGATGACAAACACCATTTCACAGAGGTCCCCATTCCTCATAGATACGCCTTGAGACTTACTCTTGCAGCCGTGGCATAACCCCAGAGACTCAAAGCAGCATCCTTTGGATGCGGCATGAAAGTCAGTACTTTCCTGCAAACTGATGTTGAACATAACAGAAATGACAGGCCAGCAAGTGCAAAGCACTCTGGGCCTGAAGACAAACACAGACGGGGAGAGGCAGCCACGACTGCAAAGTTGTGTTCACCACTTAGGAAAGATGTCGCTCATCCATGGCTGACTGTTGTATTAAGTTGCCTGCAAAGCTTCTCAGAATGCACTGAAACACGTTCAGAAAGGAAAGAGGAGCGTCTTGTTCAGGGGTGGAGAGCGTGAGGGAATGGGACACTAGTCTGCCCTCGTGATGGAAAAAGAAAGGGAAGCAGCTGACAGGAGTAAGCACCATTCCTCACAACCAGGATACTCATGCAGCTCCTTCAGGTTGCTGCGTGCTAGGGTTTTCCCTCCATGTTCTAGCTGGCCTCAAAGCCCAGCTGAACTGATTGGAACCACTGTGAAAGATAAGGCTCTAAGTAGCATAAAGATCTTCAACTGGGCTGGTTTTGAACACTGGCCTTTAATTTACTTTCTGTCACCTGGCCAGCAGCTCATTAGGGACAAAGGTCACCAACAAAAAGCTGAAGTCAGTGCTTGTGGAGGAAGCCTGCCAGCAGTGCCCTGAGCTGCAGGTGTTTATAATGGGATCTGCTGCTCAGTGCTAGTTTTGCTCTGTGCTGTTGAGGATCTGGGGAAGGCTGAGTGGTAGAACGTGGATCTGAATACCATTGGACCTGAATGACGATCTCAGCATTTTTTGTAAGGTAGGAGGCTTAGGTATTCAGGAGAGGATGCTCTTCTCCCCTTTGGTCTTCCTGTGGGTACAGCATCTTTCTCCTTTTGCTTTTTGAATAATGTGTTGTGTGTTACCCAACGTTGCTGCAGAGTTGCTAGCTGCAGTGGCCCCATCTCACAGCAGATGAGCAGATTTTTAATTTGGGGTGGGTTTTTCTATTCATCTTTGAGAAACGTGAAACCAAGAGGGGTTTGATGCCTACTGGGACTGCTTACAGGTTGGTTAGTACAGCCTAGGCTGGGACAGAAGGGAGTATCAGAGCTTCAGTTCAGCAATATCTCTAAATGGTGGCACACAGTGATGGTGAAAGGGCACATGAGGATACAGCTCTTTTCTCGTTTGGATTTAAGAAGCCAAATCCACCTACCAATATTGTTGAGGGGTGTTTGTTTCCCTAGTTATTTACTGCAAGGCAGCAGTCAGAGGTATTAATCTCTGAAATAAAAAAAATAAAATTCCTGTCTTTGCTCTCCTAATGAGCTCTGGTAAATTTGCTCCCTTTTGTAGTCCTGGGGTCACTCAATTAGTGACTGCCTAGGGAGAAGCTTAATTAAGCTCAGATAACATAACAGAGGTTTCACCCCCTTGCCCTCCCTCTATATGCATCCTCCCTTACACATCTGGATAAAAGCTTTGCTGTGAAGCTGAGAGAGAGAGCCATCGCTTCAAGCTGCGTCCCCGGGAGCACGTCTGAGCTCCCGAAAACCATTGCAAACTCTTGCATCATGCAGAAGCAGGAGAAGCCGGAGCAGCTGGGAAGTGAGAAGATCCATTCTGGCAGCTGTGCCACAGGGACAGGGCGTCACTCAGAACAACAAAAGGTGTTGGCAGCGAGAAGCGCGGTGCCACGGTTTCTTTGCCCTCTCGCAGAGGCAGGATTTCTCCCCGTGAGCCCCGCGCCAGCCATTCAGAAGTAGCCTGAAATCTGGCTCCAGCTGCACGCCTTTATTAATGACAGAAGCCCTCGAGGGGTGGGATCCAGAGGCATCACAGAGATTTTTTTCTTTTTCCCCTTTCCTAAGCACAAAAGACAGAAGTGGAATGCAGCTGAGGAATGTTTTGCCCTTGGAAGGGATGTAATAAATCTCTTTGGATGTGATATTTGGTTTATTTTGTGGGAGTCATTCAAAAGGAAAATGCAGATTGTGGGGCTTAGCGCTCAGCCTATGCTGGCAAAGGATCTCCAACAAAGAATGTTCATTGGCAGGGAATGTCCTGACTTTGCAAGCGAGCAAACGCCTCTTTTTCAGTTACTCTAAAAACTGTCTTGTTATTATATAAAAGGTTGCTACAAAGCAGTCTGTGATCGATTGTTCTCCAGATCCGCTAGGAGAAGGACAAGCAGTAATTGCCCTAATCTGCAGGAGAAAAGGTTCGGGCTGAGCTTAAGAAAGCACTTTCTTCCCAGGAAGGTCTGCTGGGTCGCAGGGGGCTGCTGGGGAGGCTGAGCATCCCGGTCCCGAGCAGCACGGCTTTGCTCTGGGTGACTCCACCTCGGGATGGGAGGGAAGATGGCTTCAAAGACTTCGAGTCCCTGCCAGCCCCCAGTGATTATTTCTGCACGATTATTATTTAACAGCGGGGTGCTCCCTTTGGGATCCTAAGGAGGATTCTTCCCATGCTGAAGATTGCTGGATCTAAGGATAGGTTAGCAGGCAGAGGTGGGGGAAGAAGCTGACAGGAAGGAATTGATGTGCAGATGGACTTGATTTACTGCAGAAGCAAGGCAAAAAAAAAAAGCCCAAAGGTGACCGTGAAGCTGGGCTCCCTGACAGAGGAAGGCAGGGAAGAGATTATGTCTGCAGCCTCCTTTCTCTTGGCAAACTCCTTGGAGAGGTCACAGCAGAGGCCAGGCAGAGGGCATAAACCATTCGGGAACCCTAAACCGGGATTAAAGGAACGTGGTGGAAGAGAAGCAGACTGCATGGAGCCAACCTCAGCTGTCTGCCACAGCTCCACCACGAAGGGAACCGCTCTGCTGGAGGGTGGGGGGTGGTGAGCTGATACTTGGCCACTGGATGCACACAAGCTATTTTTAAATGGCATAGGTTCAGTTACTGCCAGTGGTGCCAATCCAGCTTGTAAAAATCCTGAAGCCCTTCTACCTACCTGCCAGAAGAGGCATGGGGGGCTCCAAGTAGGAGAGCTGCAGCAAGCAGGGTCCCAGCACAGCTCAGAGTGTGGTGCTGCCTAGGCTGTGCCCTGTTAACAGCAGCTCTCTGGTGGCACCACCAAGACAGTGGCAGCTGCATCAGCTTGCAGATGACACCAAGCTGCCTGGGGGTAGCAAGGCCCTACAGAGAGATCTGGACAGGCTGGATCTCTGGGCTGAAGCCAGTGGGATGAGGTTCAACAAGACCAAGTGCCAGGTCCTGCACTTTGGCCACAACAGCCCTAGGCTACGCTACAGGCTTGGGGCAGAGTGGCTGGAAGACTGTGTAGAGGAAATGGACCTGGAGGTGTTGGTCGATGCTTGGCTGAGCATGAGCCAGCAGTGTGCCCAGGTGGCCAAGAAGGCTAATGGCATCCTGGCTTGTATCAGAAATAGTGTTGCCTGTAGGAGCAGGGAAGTCATTGTCCCTCTGTACTCAGCACTGGTGAGGCCACTCCTCGAGTACTGTGTCCAGTTTTGGGCCCCTCACTGCAAGGAAGACATTGAGGCCCTGGAGTGTGTTCAGAGGAGGGCGACGAAGCTGGTGAGGGGTCTGGAGCACAGGCCTTATGAGGAGCGGCTGAGGGAGCTGGGATTGTTCAGTCTGGAGGAGGCTCAGGGGAGACCTTATCGCTCTCTATAACTACCTGAAGGGAGGTTGTAGTGAGCTGGGGGTCGGCCTCTTCTCTCTTGTAACTGGTGACAGGACGAGGGGGAATGGCCTCAAGTTGCGCCAGGGGAGATTTAGGCTGGACATTATGAGATTCTCCTTTTCAGAAGGAGTGGTCAGGTGCCGCAATGGGCTGCCCAGGGAAGTGGTTGAGTCATCATCCCTGGATGTGTTCAAGAAACTCTTAGATATAGTGTTGAGAGACAGGGTTTAGTGGGGTTATTGGTAGTAGGTAAATGGTTGAATTGGATGATCTTGTAGGTGTTTTCCAACCTAGCTAATTCTATGATTCTTCTCCCTCTGTGCTTTAAAATGCCATTCTATGCACCCAGTCGGGTTACTGGGAATTCCCCTTTCTCGGGTGTTTGTGAGGAGAGATGAAAAGAAAGGATACTCACCCTTATCAAGGAGATGCTTGCGAAGATTCTCATTTCCTAGAACAGGAAGTGCGTGTTTGGAGAGCTCAGTGTTGAGGCTAAGGCCCCATGATGCATCTTAAGAGCTCTTTGGGTTGTTGTCCACCATTGTCACCTGCTGGAAGGAATATGTTTTCAGTGTTTCCTTTCTTGTTGGGAACACAAGTATCTTCTATTCTGCTCCGTGTGCTCTCATGTGGAGAGGAGGCGCCTGTGTATGTAAGTGATCTTATCAAGAAGTTAGCAGCCATGAATTATTACCAGAGCTGGGCTAAGCACTTTGCTGTTGTTATCATTGCTATTGATTATTCATTTACAGAGAATTGCAAATTTACACAGTGCTTAATAAACACCAAGTTTCCTGGAAAGTAGTGACAGGAGAATTGGGAGACTTTTTTAAAACAAAACAAAAAACCTGAAGAACACACCATGAAATAACGATTACATCATATGTTATTTTTTCCACTACAGCAAAAGGCTCGCTCAGCATCAGAGGAGCTGTACAAACACAGTGGGACGTTACGAGAGCAAATGGACCTAACACCCTCCCAGACCGAATGGCACTTTTCTGCCACTTATCGCACTGACCTAATTCAAACTTCTGGACAGTCAAGTTTGAAATGAACTGGCTGAGAGCAAACCAGCTCAAGGCCTCGGGTTCTGTTCTTGCTGTGCCACTTACAATTTCACCCATGTTTTCTCAAAGCAGCAGCACTTTTCTCCTGAAAGAGCGGGGCTGGGAGTCTCAGGCTGAGATGAAACATGGGAAGTGTGGTCTGGTCTGAGACATCTGTGAGCAGGGGAGTCCCACAATGTGAGATCGGGAAAATAATTCCCTTAGGGCACAGCACCATTATCAGCACAAGGGTTTTGAGTCCTGGCTAAATTATTTGTTTGACATCCTAAAAATGAAAATATTTTGGCTGAAGCCTTTGCAGGCATTTTAAGAGAGCAGTGAAATTAAGACCAATGTTTGGAAGGAACTCATGTAAGTGAAAACAAACTCCAGGGGGTGATTTTTTGGGGAAAAATAAAAAGCTTTCAACGCAAATATGATTTGTCAAAGCTGTGCTACAGCAGGAGCTCTGACAGGAATTGTGGATATCTTCTTTCTGGATGTGGGAATAGCCTTCAGGAGTTTGAGTACCCCACCAAAGCCCTGTTTTTTAGCTCATTCTGAGTTGCTAAAGCTCTGCCACTCTTCACTGATGGCTTCTGCTCCAGGGTTGAGAATTGAAGCGCCTGCTCATGCCGTTTACATTGGCAGCTATGGACGTCACACTGGTAGACGCAGGGTGGGGCTGAGTGTGCCCAGGCTCTTTTGCACTGCTTCTCCCTGTCCTCTGGAGGCTGGCATGGACAAATGGCCCAGCCTTGGAAAATATTAGTATCTCACTGTGAGTGCTGGTTCTAAGATGTGCCCACAGGAGGCCGGTCTGTGCTCAGGGAAATGGGATCCTTAGCAAGCAGCTAGGTGAAACTCTGGGCTCTACATGTGGAGCAAAGCAGAGGACTCTGAGTTCACCTGAGTATACACCATCACATCTTAGCCCACTCCGTTCAGTTCTAATGACAATTGCACAGGAAATTACATATTCTTCTAAATAATTTTGTTCCTCCATATGCTACTCTGGACGTTAACGAAGCCTCCCAAGGGCTAAGCCAGGCTGGTTCTGCTGAGTGTGGTGCTGCTGCAGAGTCCTTGCCAGCACTCTCCATGGAGTGTTTCAACCTCGCTTTAACCCTCCACTGCTCCATCTGCACATCTCAGTGCATTTGCCAGCCACATATAATGTGATTCAATCTCATCTCTGAGATTTTCCACACAGGCCAGTAGGTATCAGAGTCTGAGTTATTTTCAGCCTGTCTGTGACATCCAATTCCACCCACTTGGCTTGCACGGATATATAAATTGTGGAGGTGTCTGAAATAACAGGCCCGGAGGAAACATCTGTCACCTCTGAAGGCTTGTGAGAGGAGGACGAGGTGTTCAGCTCCACATTTACTGTGTCTAACTCTGATTCTAAGGAAGCAGAGCAGCACGAGGCTCTGTGACACGGGCTGGCCGCTTCAGCAGTCAGGTTTTCAAGCTGCCTTCTTGATTCATTTCACCTGTGGAGTTAAAGTGAGCTCAGAAATCAGGATGGCACCTTAACCTTTATCCTCTGAAGGAAAGGGCTGCTTCTCTTCTTTGTTTCTTTGTATTTTCACTGCAAGACGGCATCTCTTCTCAAGACCACAGAGCTCGCTGTGCAGGGGCTGACAGGCTGCTCAGCTCTGCAACCTGTCCCTGTGCTCTCCATAGCAGCGAAAGCTGCGAGCGCACAGAGGCCGGCTCAGCGCGCACCACTCCCACGCACCAACGCATAACGGCAAACGCCATCTTGGAGGGCTGTACGGGCCGCGGGGCGGTGACGCAGACGAGACGCAGCAGCGCGCAGGCACGCGTGGACAGGCACAGCCCGGAGAGGCCGCGCCCCCTGGCGGTCGGAGGCCGATACGGCAACTCTCTGCTCTTCGTGTGGGGCGGCTCCGCCCCGCACCCGCCAGGGGGCGCCCCCGGCACGGCCATGGAGATGGCGGCCGGGCGGAGGGCGGGGCTGGGTGCACCGCCATCACCGCGGCTCGGGTCTGGGCGGGGAGCGCTTCTTCCTGGTGACAGCGACGGGACCCGAGGGAATGGCGCGGAGCTGCGTCGGGAGAGAGTCAGGGTGGGTGTTAGGAAAAGGTTCTTCTCCAGAGGGCGGTGAGGCGCTGGCACAGCTGCCCAGAGAGCTGTGGGTGCCCCATCCCTGCAGGTGTTCAAAGCCGGGTTGGCTTGCCCTTGTATTTAAAATGAAAAAACAGCAAAAACCAGCTGAGTAAAGCTGCCCCGGTTGGTACCCAAACAGTCCTGGATACGGAAGCAGATGTAAGCGTGGAAGAAAACCTTGAAGGAACAGATAACTGAGGGTACCAGTTAGCTCTCCAGGAGGTTCTGTGTTTGTTACCTGGGAAAGCTGTCGCTAACTCAGGTGTAACAGTGGTTTGTAGTGCAGTGCTAGTTTTAGTTGACAGCTTGGGTACTAACAGGTGTAGCAAGAGCAGTGGGACGTGTCATTCCAGCTACAGACTTGCTGAGGGGCTGGGGAAAGGCCTGGGCGCTGAGTCCCAGTGGCCGTACCGGTAGGAGCTCCTCACTGGCAGCTGGCTCCGGTACGCCTGCAATGCTCCGACAGCAATGTGGGCATGCGGTGAGAAGCGCTCCTGCTCGCTGTGCGCCATTATGTTGATGGTGTCGTGTCATCTGCTCCCGGCAGGAGCCCAGGGCTGCAGTGCAGGAGGATGGGATGAGCAAGGAATTCATTCTTTCCACTTCTGTAGTCTTTTGAGTCATGTTCTGAATCGTATCAAACAGCTATCTTTTGCAAAACCACCTACTCTTTTGAAATGAAATCTAAACAGAGCTTGGAAATAAAGGTAGGTGTGGAGTTAATCCAGTTTCCGCAGGTTTGTTCCCCACCATTGTGAAAAACAGGATTTATAGGAGGGCTGTAGAACGTGAGTAAGAGGAAAGCTCTATATTCATGAAATGATCAACCTTGTAGTAGGTAATGGATGATTACAAGAGCAGGGAAGCTTTCACAGACATTAGTGTTCTTGGTGGCAGCAGAATGAACTGGCAAATATGTACACAGTTGGCAAAGTGTTGCGTGCAGTAGCAGATCGTCTGAATCGTACCGAGGGAAGAAGGAGGTGCATCCTCACATCCTCACAGGTCCTTCATATGCACGAGAGCTGGTCGCCAGTGCCACTGTGGTGTCTGTATCATTGATGTTTTGTCTTTGATGTGCGCTCACCACGTGCTTGGATCTGCTGTTTCTGCACTGAAGCCGCTCCTTAGGCTGCCTTGGGCTGCCAACTTGTCTCCAGTTCGTACAGAGGGAGCAAATTCTACACAAACCAGAGCAGACAGGATCAGTGAAGAATCTGCATGCCGGTACTAACTTATGAAAGATCACGAGGAGAAGGGGTTCAAAATGTGCCAGTGAAGCTGAGTGGGCTAAGTTTGTGTATTGCATTTGGTGGAAGCTAAACAGAAAACAGTCTGTGAGCTGAAATATGACGGACAGAAATACGAAGGATTGTTAAGGACAACACGGGCTGAGCTGTCCAAGCCATGGAAGGCGTGGGCAGAGCTTTCCCAGCCGCTGCTGAATGCCCACCTGCAGCTCAGTGCAGCAGGCAGACTACCACACGTGGGAAACTTCCTGATGCACTGAAGTCTGAAGTCCGAATCATGGACAAGCAAACTTGCTGTGTGACAGAGTGAACCAGGAAGCTTTTAATGGGCGGTTTATCCTGGAACAGTTCACCAAACATTATATCCCTATTAACAGAGATTTATTTCACGGGCACTTTTTTACTGCCATGTAGCTCGTACTTACTTAAAGGGGGAAATAACTGGATGACCAACTAATTTTTCAAGAGGTACTGACTAAGTTCAAACAAATTATACTTGGAATAAATGCAAAGATCCTGCTGAGCCTCTGGTGATTGGTGATTTTGATTTGGTTAGAAAGGTGTTAAAATCAGAGCCTGGAGATATTTGGCCCTATTTTTTGCTGTCTGCCACGGTACCTAGTTACTGTTTCTGATATTATCATCTGCTTTAACACACAAATTCCCTCAAACAGCAGTAGTCCCTAATATATCCTCCTTATATTCCCATCTTCTTGGCCACATATTGCTTACTGTGCTAAGTGCTAAATGGCTTTCGGAAAGTGCTAAGAGGGTGCTGTGAAAGGACTAAGCTGAGTTTCACAAACCACCGCCTGTACAGAGAAATAGTGTTATTATGGAGGGTAGTGCCAGCAGGCCGGCGGGGGCTTATTCTGACAAAGCCGAAGAGCCGAACTTCACGGTCGTGTTCTTAGGATGATTTAAATGAGACATTTTCACCTTGAAGGAATGAAGTTTTTTGTTCCTAACTGAAATAAAACAACTGGATACTTCATGAGAAATATTCAACAGGATCAGTATGTTCCAGGTCAAGTTCATCTACTCTGCCATCTCTATCAGAAACCAGCTCAGCACTCGATAATTCTTAGAATGGAAAAACGATTCTTGGAAGATGATGGGAACAAAGCCCCAGAGCTAGAAAAGGAACATTGTTTCTTAAGCTCCAGCCGATCTCAGGAAAACAAAAACCAAACCAGCCATGAAGGTACTACATCTCCACAACAATTCAGATGTTCCTTGACTAAACGCAGTTGTATGGGCATTTGCAGAGAGTAAAACAGATCAATATTTGTTATCTTCTCCAACATGTGGCAGCGTGCTGGGTCCAGTGTATGAGCTTCAGCCTACGAGCAGAAGGGTAGCATCACGATATGAGAAGCCAATTCATTGCAAGAGAATTTCAGAAATGCTGTGTGCATGGAGGCTTTCCGGAGAATCAGTTCCCTGGGTGAGACAGCTCAATCTGTGGTCTCGCGTTGTTTCTCTGCTTACGTATCAAAGTGCTTAACTGTTGGAAGATGCATTCCCTTCAACTGTGATCACGAGACACCTCTTTGACGCGTCAGTCACTGTCACTTAGGGGATCTCTGCTTTGCTGGGCTATAGCGAATCTTTTCAGTCTAGTGGGTGCAGGTGTGGAAAGGTTTCTGGCCTAAGTAAGAAGTCACACTGCTGCTAATGGGTGAAGTTAACTAGTCTGGAAGGTTTGGAAAAAAAACTGTTTTCAGTTAGTGAGTATTTTGTTAATTTTGTAGGATGCTTCAGATACTATCATTTTCTGTGTGAAAGAGATGTAGTATCATGAACAGTGATGGCTGCCTTGCTAACTTTTCATTTTGCAACTTTTGCCATTAAATTACTACAGTTTAGATGCTAGCTAATACAGTTAAATCCATTGAATGAATTGCTTTTTTTTTTTTTTCTTGCACTAGCAACACACTTTCAAAGCACTTATTACCTTAAGAATAATAGCATCTGTAACTGTTTTACCTAACTATTGGTGTTCTGAAATGTGTTTATTACAAAAAAAAAAAAAAAAAAAAAAAAAAAAAAAAAAAAAAGCCATGGAGCGTGTTTTATCTCCTATCTAGTAATTATCATCCATAGGCCCATAAGTTACCTATAAGGAAAGTTAGTTTATGTTATTCATAAGGAAAATCCTGGATCATGATCTCATTTTGTAGTTGGAGATGCTGTGACGCAGGTGAAATGGTTTCCCTGCAGTGTCATGCCTCAAGTTTCCCCAGGGGAGGTTCAAGCTGGATATTAGGAAAAATTTCTTAGAAAGAGCAGTGAGGCATTGGAACCAGCTGCCCAGGGAGGTGGTGCATTCACCATCCCTGGAGGTGTTCAAGAACCGTGTGGATGTGGCACTGAGGGATGAGGTCAGTGGGCATGGTGGGGATGGGCTGACGGTTGGACTAGGTGATTTCAGATGTCTTTTCCAACCTTTATGATTCTTTGTGGCACGTGCAATAAGACCCAGTTCCTGCTACATGCCCAGTGAAGTCCCCATCCCACTGAGCCATTCACTCCTCCACCACACTATTTCATCTGCTTCCCTACTCCACAGCAAACAGCAGAATTCAGGTTTGTTGCATCCTTCCAGCTACAGGTCTGCTACAGCTTCCCAAGTGATGATGGAGTTCCATAAAGCATCTCAGATTGACAGCTTTTACTAGAACCTTATGTTTCTTGATTGTTTTAAAAGACAAATATATATCTCCTACTCCCACGTCATCTAGAAGAAAGGACACATTACTAACTAAATTTGGCCAGTGGAGGATAGCAGAACCTCATTTGCCACTCAGCATTGGCTATACTTTCCTTCTCCAAGTTGAGAAACAGTGAAAAACTCAGTGGGTTCCAAAATTGTTCTGTGTTTTTGATTGTTTTGTTTCCTTAATGAAATTCAAAACTCCAGTATTCAAAGAAACTGCAGACAGCTCTAGGGAGAACTGAAAAAGTGGAGGAAAATTTTGTCATTTTTTATTTCCAGTTAAATCACAACAGAGACTGGTGGCTACGGAAACACAATATGTCCGCATGGATGTAGGCAAGGCACAAGAGACTAGAAGCAGAGACTCTGCACTGGTAAGAGCTTAGGCACTTTTTATTGTTCCCTGTTAGCCTCCTGGGATCTCCTCACCAAGATGTTCAGAAACAGCTTCAGAAGAGGCTGGGGACTTAATTCATGGCCTTTTTGCACCAGCTGCCACAGGGTTTCTCTCTAATTTGGTAGATAGAAGGAAGTTGCTCTGCCCTCACAGTCCAACTAAATATTGCCATCTCCAGGCTTTGTAACAAAACAAATCATTTTGTCTTCATTCCTGGGGTGGCACAATTCAATTGTGGCCACCCTGGACATATGCCTTGGGCTTGTTTCCATCTTCATCCTACATTAGCTGCCCACTGGCAGGCCTGAGCAAACCTACAGTATCCCCGCGCTGTAACTAAATGGCCACGGTTTTCATACATTACTAGAGCCTTGGATCCAAAGCAACAATGTCTTCTTGTCCCGCTCCCAGTAGTCAGTGAAAACATTTCATTTTGATAAGCCAACAATGACCACACCATTCTGTAGCCTCACCTTTCTTAAACAAATCCTCTGAATCTTTCTTCACAGGACATGCTTTCAAAACCTCTTCTCAGATTTACTGCTCGGCCCTGAAATCTTCAGTTTGTGTATGGCCCTCCTGTGCAAGGAGGAGCAAAACAGTTACCTGATGTGTCACACACCCAACAAGCGGCGTTAGCTTTGCCTTTTTTTGGAGCAGCATCGTACTGTTGACTCCTATTCAGTCCGTGGCTCACACCCTGAGCTGCCTTTCCGCTGTGCTGCTGTCTGGCCATTTATTCCCCATTTTCTCTTTGTGCTTTTGATTTCCTTCTCTAAAGTGTAGCACTTTGTACTTTTCTTTACTGAGTCGTTGATTTTCTCCAATTTAGCGAGATCATTTTGAATTCTCAGTCCATCCGCCAAACTGTTTGCATCCTCTCCCAGCTAGATGATGTCTGCAGATTTTATGAGTACTCTTTATTCCCTCGTCACAGGTTGTTAATGAAAATACTGCATAAAATGGATTCCACACAGATGTTGGGAGGGCCCCGTTTGAAAATTCCTCTAAGTATGACAGGCAACAATTGATAAATGTTTCGAAAGGTATCTTTGTAATGAGTCATGCACCTACTTTTTGAGCATTTCATCTTAACTGTATTTTCTTTGTTTGCTAAGGAGAATGTCATGTGGAATGGTGTCAAAACCTTGTAAGAATCAAGACGTATAACGACTGTTACTTCTTTCCTATGAAGAAAGGTATGTGGAACCCGATCTAAGACAGATATAGGCTTGAACAAATTTATCAGTTTCCAATCTTCAGTTCAATCACTGCAATTTTGTGTGTAGCCATAACCTCAGTAATTGTCTTCTGTATCTCAGTGATTAAAGCTCATTCAAAATTCAGCCAAGTTTCAGGAAAACATTTTCTTTCCTTGCTAAGACATTATGTAGACAGAAATAAGAGACTTTCTACCGTCCCAGATTCAGTGAGAGAGAAGTTGGCACTGTCTAATACCCATATAGCTGTGATAAACTCCTTTGCAAAAACATGACAATGTAGGTTGATTCTTGAAGATATTTCTTTGCTTTGTAGAATCCCCATTCAAGGAAGCACATTAATGTGTGCTAATAGTTGTGTATGATTTTAATTTATGTACTATTCTGTAGTAGTATGAAATTCCTGATGCAATCAGTATCATTGCAAAAAATAAAGCTGTTCTTACAAATGAGTTACAAATCCTCATTAGCCTTCAGATGTTACATTAGACAAGCATTTGCTATATCCTCCAGATATTATGCAGATTTTGGTGCTGTTTATTGGTCACCTCTGTCCTTAATAGCCTCTATCACCCCAGTATCTAAGCAACTTGATCCTGTATGCCCTAGTGTTAAACAATGGCCTACCTCTAAGAGATGCTTTTCTTTTTAGGGAAACTAGTACATCATATCAAGGAATGAATGGTTATGATTCTATAACACTGGAAGTGACTAATCCCGTGTTGTAAATGGGATAAAGGGAAACGGAATGTATTTTGAGAACAAACAGTAATCATTGACACAGTAATTTGCATCCCTAGATATTATAATAATGACTAAGTATCACTTCCCCTTGTTTGCATAAGGAAGAGTAGGCAGAGAAATCCAGTGATTCGGCTATCGCCCAAGCAAGGCGCTGGAAAAGATAGCATAGGTCGCTTTACTTCATGTTGTTTTCCTCTTCTCTACTATGTGTTTGAAATTCAGCATTACAAAAGTCATGATCCTTTCCAGCACAGAAGTCTCTGTCAGTGTTTCACCAGTTCATTCCACAGCTAGCCTCATGCCACAAGAGTTGGTCAAGACTTGTGGAAGGTTGGAGAGAGGCGAGGCACAGAGCATTGCCTTCAGAAGAGCTAGTTTGGATGGGTGACTTGGGATTCCTGGCAATTTACATGTATTAATTGCCAACAGCCTCAATCTGTGCTGTCTTGCTGATGAAGCTAACATATTTTTGCTGCCTGAGGAAACTTCCTGCTCTTTAGAAATCAATCGCAATTGTAAGGACCAAAGTCTATTCAGCGACCCTTCTGCTTCATGACCAACTTGCAGCACAGGAAGTACTCACTAAAATTGGATCCTGAAGGTATGTTTGCGCAGAGAGCTGCGTTCACAAATATTTCTAGACAGGCAGTCGCTAGGAAGTCAGAAGCACCACATCAGAGATGGATTATTTGGGAGCTGAAAAGCAAATATGTTTAATGTCTTAATTTTTTTTAGAAGAAAATTAAGCACCTGCGGTATGATTTGCTTTGTACTAAATAAAGGGAGGGAAAAATGTCATTAGTAGAATTGGTAATAGCGTTCTAAGTTGTCTTTGAATTTCACACTAGCTGCATATCACAGAACCAGGGCAAATAGCAGTGAATACAACCTTTACTTAGCTTCTCCTGACAAACATACAGCAAAGGGTACAGCGGGCTCACACTGACACGCGGCCAGAGGAGGTACCTAGAAAAGGCAGTCACTCTTTATTCTAATTATTTGTTTTCTTGTGGCTATAGGCCCAAAGCGAATAGCAAAACGGGCAGATCTTAAGACTTCACTGTGTGAGAATATGATAATCTCTAATTAAGGTCTGTCTAGCCTTACTCCCCTTCTGCCTGGTTCATGTACCTAAACCAGAGGTTAGACTTTCCTGAATATGTGAGGTAATTGTTGCTGTGAGCATGTGGCATTCAGCTGTGAGAAGCAATGGAGAGAGGAGGAGAATATCTAGCTGCTGAATATGTCTTCGTGGTGGAGGTGTCATCCTGGCTCTTCTGTGGGCAAGACTCTCAGTGTGTTTCAGGGTTGGTGGAAAACCAAAAAATACCAATCAGCTGTGAATCCCGCTGCCTAATGCCTGCCTGACAATTTTGCACACATGCTGCACTCTTCCCCCTGCTCTTTGCCTTCAAGTAGAAGTGCTGCCAGTGTTGCAAGGCCTCTAGTGTGAGAATAACCCTGCCACGCTGTGGGTTGATTGGCATCCTTTGGGCACCACTGCAATACAGATGAAGAAATGTTGGTTTACATTTGAGTAGAAGACCATAAATTCAGTGATTCTGGCTCATTACCACTGCAGCAGATAGCTAGGAACACCCTTACTTTTTCTAGAGCATTTTTCAGCTGCTTTCTGGTTGTTGTTGTTGTCTCTCTCTTCCCCTACAATGCCCTCCCAGTGGCTCCTGCCATCCTTCTGGTCCCAAACCTTCCATCATTCCCTGTTCTTTCCAGAGGGGAGGGAGATGATGGTTTATTGGGTCTGCAAAGGAGGAAGAAACAGGAGACATCCAGCTATCAGGGCAGGGGAGAGGGGAGGAGCAAGGGAGGGAAAAACAGCGAGGAGAGCCGGAGACATACTGGCTGGAGGGAGGCACTGGAGAAAGAGAAAGCTGGGAGCAAAGCTGGAAGCAAACAAGGACGAGAACAGAGGCAGAGGAAGGCAGGAGGGACACTCACTGGGATACAGGCAGGGACAAAGAGTGGAAAGAAAATGCCAAGAAAAGATGAAGGGGAAAGGAGGCAATTTAGGGAGGAGTGAAAACAAGATTATGAGGGGAAGTAGGAGGATTTGAGATGTTATGCATTAGGAGGCAGGAGAGAAGGGAGATTTCACGGAGGGCAATAATTAAAGGTGGAATTGCACTTGGCATTGAGGAAAGCACTTTGGGCTGAAGAAAAAGAAAGAGGGAAAAGAAGGAATAAAGGAAAAAAAATCAAATCCTTGTGTGGATCAGGGAGATTTCATGAGAAAAGGAAAAAGAAGGAAAGAAAGGAAGAAAAAGAAAGAAAAAAAGAAAGAACAAAAGAAGAAAAGAAAGGAAGGAAGGAAGGAGGAAAAGAAAAAAAATCATATGAGCTAGAAAATAGGAGGGAAATCAACAAAAGACAGCACTAATCTAAAATACAGATTGAGAAAAAGGGAAGATTGCATGAATCGTGAAGGAAAGAGAGAAATAAAGGAGGAAAGGAGAGTAGCCTTGGAATATATCAGAATTCTTCCCTAAAATAGATCCAAACAGAATCTTTACTTAAAAAATAAAAGTAAACATTCAAGCAACAGTAGAAACACACAACTTTTTAAAACACTGAAATATTTTTGAATGCGTTCAGCCACTTTTTCTGGTCCCAGCACTTGTGGCTCTTAAATTCTCTATAAAATCCCTGATGTACTGTAGAGCCCTTCCCTATACAAAGGACATCATGTAAAGCCACACACTTGTTACTGAACCAGCAGTAGGAGGAAAGAAGATCCCTCCATGTGTAAACCCCATTATCCTCCCCATTACTTAACATAATTTGCCTTAGGCAGCAAGTTGAATCCTCCAAATATTCGCTGCAGAGAGAGATACAGAGTGAGGAACTCACTTATCTTTTCAGGTGGATTTCACAGTCTGGTTTTCTCTCTTTGTTCTCTCTTTCTCCCTGGTTCTGTTGTTTTTCTTTTATCTTTCCCTTTCACGTTTTTCAGCCCAATTTCGCTTTCTGCCTGCTGTTCTCAAACAACTTACTCAGTTTCTGGTTATATTTTCCTTGCCATCTGTCACCCACCCTCTGCTGATGCCCTCCAGGTGTTCCTTCATTGTCCATGCCACCCCTTTGCATCTCTGCCTCTCCCTCCAGGTGATGACCTCTATAGGTCCCCTACCTGCCTCGACCAGAGCGTGTGCACTGCCTGTGTCACCAGGATTGGGTACGTGACTTGCCAGGTTAACTCCAATGTCTCGTTCCATCTCATAAAAAGGGAAATATCTACAACTGTATAGTTCCCCTTTGAACACTGGTAGAAAGGAATATCCACCTCCATCACATATACGCTTATTACATGTCTATTCTCTATTTGCTTTCGTTTGATCTCATGGTCTCTCGTCTTTTCTGCTTCATTTATTTGACCTTCTCTTCTGATCCGAGTATTTGATCTGAAGTTAAAAAAAAAGTGCAGGTTGGACTAGATGATCTTTGTGGTCTTTTCCAACCTTAATGATTCTATGATTCTACTGAGGCCAATGGACTGAGGTCTGGAGATCTCCCTGAAGATCCTGAAGATGCCAAGCCTCCCCTGCATGCCACTTACAAAATCAATGCACTGCAGGACATCCATGAGGTGTCCTGTCCGTGCCAAACTGATTTGTCTCACACAAGCCTAAATGAAGTCTTAAAGAATACTCCTGAACTGTAGCAATCTGAGGTCTCATCCACAGCCCTGGGACCGAGGAACCTTAGGTGGTCCCAAAGCAGGCATCTTGGTGCCCTTGTAATCAGTGTGACCAGTCCTCACCATAAAGAGGTGAGGAATCTCAACCTTCACATTGCTCTGTTCTGGGCCTCACCACAGGCAGCACCCTGGACCACTGCAGATGTTGGCACCTACCCAGGCACCAACGTGCCCTAGCCCACACACTCTTACGATATCCTTGATCCCACTGGTAAAGGAGTCACAGGGACCTTCCTAACCCCACACCACCTGGAGTCTCCTCTAGTGACACATCCTGAAACGCCCCTAGCTGAAGTCAACAGCAAAGAGCTTTCTACGTGTGCTGCAAAATGGTAACTTAGGAGAAAGCAGATGGCACGTGTAGAGGATTACAGCATTCAGATTTTTCTTTCAGATGAAGTTAAGGGCCATGTCTGAATAATCCTAACGCTGCATGCTTTCTTCTGGCACTGGCATAACCCCTCTGTGCATGTGGAGCCCAGGGTTAGGAGGGGCAATAGGAGTGAGAGAGGTATTGGCAAAGGGCTTGTACTCTCACAGGGATAAGAGCTGGAGTTTGTTAATGCCAATGCTGTATATTATGTTTTCAGGAGTGAAAATACTCAGTCTTTTCCTTAAGTGTTTGCACAGTGCCCATAACGCATGGCTCTTATTTGAATCAGGTGCTGGTGCTGCTGTCCCATGGCAAACATTGCATGTCTGGAACAATTCTGTCAGGGTGAGGATCCTCTGCTTCCCAGCATGTGTGTGTGTGCCTGTATCATTACAAAGCACATCTAGGGGGCAGCTGAAACTTGAGACGGTGGATGCAAAATGACACTATTGCTTATCTACCTAATCATGCCATTTTATCCTCAGTATCAAAACAAAGAAGGAGCCTCTAAACTTTTCCAGTGTGTATCAGAGGATTGGGACAAACTGGCCTGGCAGGCAGGTTCCTCACCAAGCAGTTCACACCGACTGCCGAAAGAAGAGGCAAGATGAGCTGGGAAGCCGAAAGTCAGCAAAAAAATCTCTGCTGCTTCTGCAGCTGCCTGATGGTGAAAAGGAGCCATCTCGATGCCAGAAGGAGATAATCCGCTGACAGCCGGTTATGCTAGTAAAGATAAATAAACAGCAGCTATTTGATCCCCTCCAAGGACACCACGGTAGAAGGGGTATAACTTCCCATCCCTCAGCTCTTTACAAATAGCAGAGAAACATTTGTTTCTGGGGAATAATTAATTTATTTCAGTCTGGGGCAAAAGAAGATTTGCTGAAGGCCAGGGTGGTCTGGAAAGGCACCTTTGCATATTTGGATATTTTTCCTTGAATTCCTCACTAAATCTGTACAAGAATCATTTCTTCTCCACAAGGGCAGGCAGTGTTTGAGGTCTCTCATTTTATCCATTAAGGTTAATGTTCCTAATACAGTCTTCTCATCTCTGCCAGAAAGGATTCCCTGAGGAATTTAAAACTTTTGAATGAATTCCCCGGAAATATCCATTGATATAATTATTCCCAGGCACTGTAAGTTCAGTTTTGCTAGAAAGAGGCAAGCATCCCATGCAAGCGAGGAAAGACATGGTTTGTGTGAAACTAGGGAGATAAAAATTCATTTTCCAAGCTTCAATATATTTAGCAGTGTTGTAGTTGTTGTGGTCTAAGGATGTAGAAGAGCAAATCATGAAGGTAGTATATGAAATCAACTGTTATCACTGGGAAACACAAGAGAACTTTTAGGTATACAAACCTTTCTTTAGGTCCAAACTGGAAGAAACAAACTTCAAGTTAAATATAGATTTAAATGTTGCAGAGAACATATTTTCCATAGAAGGAAGACTTCTCAGTCCCTCTGAGGTGGAATTAAACCAGCCCCTGTCACTCTTAGCGGCTCTCCCTTTTCTACTGTGTGCACCAACGGAAATACTTTAGTTCATACAAATTTGCCTTGTGGTTTCCAAGCAAATGCCCAAATGGTCCTTCGAGCAGACGAGCATGAGGATGCTATTTTGGTGAGTAAGGATGAGTGATACATTTCCTCCCTGGCCATCAAACAGCCCCCTTGCACAAGTCCTGTTAGAACAATCTATTCTTTATTAAAAGATAAATTGTTTCCCATTCCAATAAATACAAGTGATGATGTAAGGACCATTTTCATTCTTAGAGGTTAGTGATACAAAAACAAGACAAATCACAGTACAAGAAGTTTCATTCTATTGAAGCAGAGCAGAAGGCACACCAAGTCTGTGTACCATGGGCACACATGAAAAGAGAAGTCTCTTGCAAAGATTTTGTTTCCCCTCTGAAAAAAAAAAAGAAAAAAAGTAACATCTTTTGCTCCTGAACTTGTACCTACAACAGTACTGAAGGAGACCAAAGATGCCTCATCTATCCCATCCTTTCCCTGATAACGTCCCATCTCAAGGACTTCGGGAGGGCTGTATGAAATGGAGCCCGGAGGCCACCGGCCGTCAGGGCTGAAAGTCTGACAGTGCATCCTTCCACAGGTTTGTTTCATGATTTTCTGAACATGTCTATCCTGTCAGGCTTCACAGCTTGCAGCAAGGAGTTTCAAATGTGGTTATGGGTCGGGTGAAAAGATATTGCTTTTTGTTTGTTTTAAACACTGATCAATTCACTTCTCACCACTTTCTCTTGCGCGCTGAGAAATGGTGACTGATTGCTCCCTGGCATCCTTCTTCATGCCGTTCTCCACCTGGCAGGCCTTTCATGCTCCCTCTCAGTTTTATTTATTTAATTTTTAAGCTGAAAAGTCCCAGTACACACATTTTTATGGAAATGGTCCCATATCCCAGGAGCTGACTTTCCAATTCCAGCGCAGCTCTCTTGAGACAGGCAGTGTGCTCCGGCTGCCACGAGGGATGGGCACAAAATGTCTCCATGAAGGGGAACAACACAAGCTCCCATTTCACTTCACCTTCTTCGGGGAGCTTCCAGCCACTCATTCAACTCTTACTTGGCCAATAGCAAGCACTGCATTGATGTTTTCAACAACTGAGGTAAACAGGAACTTTGCAGTGTTTTGAAACTACCAGAGACTTTCATTCTAATTCACTTCTGTTTATCCAAGTCCACTGCAAGAGCAACTAATTAAATTATGTCATGTGTCCACTCAATTTCCTAACAGAATTCAGAAAGAAACTGTTTTTTTTCATGCTGTCCCTCCCGGTTTGTGTTTACATGTATTAATCATACAGCGGAGCTATGCCAATCAGATTTGTGAATGTATTGACATTATCTAACTATTTCTTATCTCTGAAGTGTAACATTGGTGTGTCTTACTGTTATTAATCAATTTTAAATCAAGGAATGCACAAACAGGCTTCATAGCTGAATTTCCTAACTTTTAAGTGATATATTTTGCAACTTGCTTGTCACACAAAAAACAGAAGACTTGAGTGGAAGAAGTTAAAATCAATTATAAATAACAGTAGCTCTGTAGGCCTCTTTTTACATGGAGTATTGTGTTCAGCAGTGGGGCCTGCAGCGTAAGAAGGTTGTGAAGCAGTTGGAGCAGGTCTGCAGGAGGGCCACAAAGACGACTGGAGGGCTGGAGCACCTCTCCTATGAAGACAGACTGAGGGAGCTGGACTTGCTCAGCCTGGAGAAGAGAATGCTTCAGGGAGACCTCACTGTGGACTTCAGTGAGTAAAGGGTGCCTACAGGAAGGTGAGTGAGGGACTTCTTAGCCGGAAGTGTAGTCATAGGACAAGCAGATTGATTTAGATTAGATATTAGGAAGAAATTTTTCATTGGGAGGGTAGTGAGACCCTGGAACAGGTTGCTCAGAGAAGCAGCACCTGGAGGTGTTCAAGGCCAGGGTGGATCGGGCTGAGGGGAAACTGATCTAGTGTGGACATCCCTGCCCATTGCAGGGGGGCTGGAACTGGATGAGCTTTAAGGTCCCTTCCAACCCAAGACAATCTACAACCATATGATCACAATGTATTATGCTGTAGCTCTAATGTAAACCATAACTAAGTAAAAGGGATTCTTTACAGATGCACTCCATAGAAGCCAAGCTTTTGACTCGTCTTTGACCTTCCCTTCGCCCCTCCCCATTCAGTTCCAAATGCAGCACCTTCAGATCCTGATGACTTGTGAAAGAGGCAAGGAGAGACTAGGAGGCCAAAGCAGAAACCTGGCAAAAACCAAACCTACGGTAACAGCACCCACAGTGTGCTTAATGCCTGATAATCTGCGATTGACTAACACTGCTTATTGTTAGGCCATGAAAACTCACTCTGAATCCTTGCGCTGTCACCCACCTCTCTGTCTACTGAGTCATAGTTAACTCTTATTCTCACATGCAAAGCCATGCACAGCTCTGCTCTGACATTGCCTTTCCCCACTGCTCCTTAATAACTGTTGTTTCACAGCTGGCCTACTTGTCAGCACAACAATCAGCCAGGGCAACATGAGATAAATACAGGGGTTTCAATGATTTAATACTTCCCAAAGTTCACTACTTCTGCACTGCTTGAAACACTGATGTTATTTGTACTACACTGTTCAAGAAAAGATGATACTGAGATTAAAATTAAAATTAGCAGTGTGAATTTAGTGCTCAGCTGGTAATCTCAGCTCAAATATACATCTAGTTAAACACTCAAAGGAAATAGAACTGCTTTTTAGGTTCTCCAACCCCTCAAAACCCAGGATCTTTACATATCTAGTGATATGTAAGGATTCAGGGGCCAAATTTATGCAAAGAATTTTGAAAACTGCAGTCAGTATTTACATTTGAAGTAGCTAGCATCCTGCAATTATCATCACCACCTGGTGCATCTTGGTTCCCCCTTCCCCTCCCCACAGTGACCTTTTACATCATGAGTTCCTCAGGATAGGTTCTGTTGTATCAGGTCTCCCCTGCTAGGTGCCAAAATGATCGTTAACACTTAAAAGAGCTAAAAAAGATGCCATGTTCTGTCTACTGGTTGTACCGTTTATGGGAATGTACATCTCCCTACAGATGCTGTTTGCCCGTAATGTCTGATTTCTGTGCATGTGGAAGACCTACCAGCTGAGATGTCTATGTGCCTGTGTTAAAACCTGGTGGCTGCTGTCATTGCCCATGGGTTGTGCCCTTGGTTTACCACTTCGAGTGGACTTCTATTCACTTATCAGGCTAGTGACACACAGAAATGCTCTGTTAAAGGTCGCCATTTCCTTTCTTTGGGTCCTTGAATACTTAGTGGTTTCATTTCCATCCACAGTTTTCTGACTCTACTGAGTGTTCTCTTCTCCAAGCTCTTAGGAAATAAAAGTGAGAGGGTTCTGCTAAAGGTATCTGGAAAAGGGCATTTGGATTGGGAAATGGATGAAACCACCAGTGGGCCAACAAGTTACAGCTGAAAAATTTAATGGGGTGACAATATTACAACAAATCAGCCCGAATGAGGGGGCATTATGTTGCTTAACAAAAAGGGCAATGAGCCAAAAAGAGCTTCTTTTACCTGATAATGGAGCTGCAATTGCTCATGGGATAGTTCATACCGCTGGCTTAAAAATGAGTAACTGCTCCCTGGACTGCTCACGTCTTGGCACGCAGTTTCCAGCTCATTGTGATTCTAAACAGTGTGCGGGATCGGTAAGCGTGCTTAGTCAGCCTGGCCAGCCACCGGAGAGCCGTAAGCGATGTCCCCTTTATGACTGCTCACATCTACTTAAAGAGGAAAGATACAAAAAAAGGTAAGGAAACCCATTCCTCTTGATGGCCAGAGACAGTATCTCTCCTCAGATTTTCCTTCCATCTGGAAGCAGCCAGAGCCACCCAGCTCTCTGAGGGCAGATGCATCTCCAGAAGCAGTGAGCAAAAGCTTGTGAAGGGTAAGATATATGCTGGCCTACCTAAACTGAAGATCTCAGATGGATTTACTGGTTAAATAGCCCACATTGTGCTGAAGGTCAGATTAGATATGAAGCAGCCAGCCTTCCTGACTTGACATACTAAAACCTTAAGATAGCCAAAGCCTGTGCAGACTTGTGCAGGAGCCAGGGATGATCATCTCTGGAAGCTGTTGAGACGTCAGAGGCCATGGTGGTCCTAACAGGTCCCCCTGCTCCCTGCGTGATCGGCCAGATGCAGACCTGCTCTCTTTGGCCAGTCTTATGCTTTCTTCTCCGTGCTCCATGGCACAGGTGGACTAAATGATCTGCAGAGGTGCCTCCCAGTCCAATGCATTCTATGATCCTATGACTTCTGTACTTAATAAAGTGTATCTCCTGTAAGTGAAACATTCCATGATGGGGGAAGAGACAGTAAGATAAAGTTGTTCTTCCATGGCTAACTGCAAAATCACATCTATCCCCAGTGCAAACACACTAGAGACACAGGCAACTTGGTATTATGCTGCCTGTGCTGCAGGGTCAATGTCGGGAACATGAGCTTTGCAATGGGAAAGGAGAAGAGGTTGAATTACTGTTCCCAGAATACAGATGCCAAGCAATGCACTCCTCACCCACTTGTGGCCCACTGCACCAAGAGCTCCCCCAGCCTGAGCGGTGCCAGCAGCACATCAGAAGAGCATAAGAAGAGCAAATTTGCAGCTGCACCACTCCCAGCTGAGACCAGCTGGCAACTGCTGAATGAGCAGGTCTTTCGGATGGGCCAAGCAAGCAGGGGTCTGCTTCACTGGCTGCTGTACGCAATGGGTCCTATGTAAGGCAAGAAGCTACGACTGAAGTCAGAGTCATGCTAAGCAGTGCGGTTTGCGGTTAGCTTGTTGTCCTTAATGGCAAACCCCTTGTGTGAGTCTCAGGCTCTAGCTCCAACTGGTGGTCTAAACCATTTGCTTAATATTCCTTATCATCTAGAAGTGAGCTATGCCCTACTCTTCCATAAGCCTGGGAGGAGGAAGGTATGTGCTTGGAGGGAGCTCTCTGCTGGAGAGAGAGACCCGTGCTCAATACCCAGTCGTTTTGTCAGATGGGCATGTCTTGCCTGAAGTGATCTGTGGCTTTCTCTTTCAAGCACAACTGCACAGGCTGTTCCCCCCTCCTATATGCAGTCATCTAGCATTCCTGCTGACAGCACAGGGAAATGCAGTAATAGGCAAGAAATTAACTTTTAGTTTATTTTTTGAGGTAGTTTTGCTGCTGGAAATGGGGGAAAGAGAAAGTACCATGTGGCTACCCAGCTCTGCTGGCTCCATCTTTGACCTGGAGGTTAGGAGCTTTCACACTTGCTGTTTGCCATGAGAATGCTTCTGCACGATAAAGAATATCTTCTTGGATTTTGCTTTAAGTGTTCTCAGCAAATGGCACCATAAGATAGGCTGGATATAACAAAACTGGCATGTAGCAACATAACTTGTTATTCTGAACATTTATTACAAAAATTATAAGCAACAGCTCTTGAAATGCTCCTGCATTTCACTCAGTGAGAAACAGCATCACTAAGCAGATGCCTGCAAATGCTTATTGAAAGCCTGCTGATTTTCATGAGTTTTTCACTAACTTTGGAAAGGCTTTGGAGTTGGCTTGGACTTGTGCTTTTGGAAATAAACTTGGAGAAGGGGATGGGGTGATGTGATCAAGCAGACAGCGGAAAGTTTGTGCAAGCTGAAGGCTGAATTTTGGTGAATAGTAAGAGTACCACATTAGGAGGCAGGGATGTGAAGGGCAACTTTGTGGACAAACACTCTGAAAGCAAAGGAGGGAATTTTTTTTTTGCAGGCTTCTAGCAAGGCTTTGCTTTTCCTGCAGTGGAAGCATGCTGGATATCTGTATGACGCCAACAAACAATGCCAGCCAGTTTATTCAAGCATTTAGCTGTGTGTTTGATAGTATTGTTGCTTCCGATTTCATATGTGAAATCACTTCTAATGCTACCAGAAGCGATATGTTACACACATACCTGGGGAAGCCATTTTTGCTGATGTGGAAATGAAGCCAGAAGTAGTGCAGAGGCTGGGAGTGCTCCTCTTTGTCGTCGTGAGTCTGAACAAAGGAGAAGTGTATGTACCCTGTTACTAAAACACTTCCAGCCTGTCTGATCAGAACCTATGGATTAAATTGCTGAGGTTGGTGTGAGACAGGCTGAGCTACCCATCTATGACCTACAGATCTCTGTGGGCAGTGTGCACCGAACACAGTCAGTGTGGTGCAGCACTTACCACGGCCTGAATTCTGGGATGAATGACATACAATTTCTTTGTACATCTGCTGTAATAGCGAATGATCATTTTTTTCTTTGAACTTTGTCCAAAGTTCATCTCTAAAACAAACTTCAGTCAAACTGCACATATTGACTCCTCAACAGAATAAACACACTGAATCTGTAATGCTTAATCACTGGTTCTAACATCTTTTAACTTGTTCCTTAATCAGAAAGATAGAAAACAGTGAAATAAACGGGCTCAGTATTTACGTTTGTGGTGCATCTGTTGAACACTCTGAAGGACAAAAGCAGCTCCAGACTGTGCTGCGAGCAGCCAACGCTAGCCAAATGCCTCCAACTATTGTGGAAGGGAAAACCAAATCTCAGGTTGGTGACTGGGCTGCAGTGTCTGGCCCACAGTGAGCACTGATGTGAGGGAAACCTGAGATGTTGGGGTCTTTCATTGAATCATGGATTCATACAGTCATTTGGGTTGGAAAGGACCCTTAAAAGCCATCCAGTCCAACTTCTCTGCAATGAACAGGGATACCTACCACTAGATCAGAGTGCTCAGAGCCTGGTCCAGCCTGACCTTGAATGTCTTCAGGGATCGGGCATCTACCACCTCTCTGGGCGACCTGTTTCAGTGCCTCACCACCCTTATCGTAAAAAACTTACTCCTTATATCCCATCTAAATCTACCCTCCTTTAGTTTGAAACCATTTCTCCTTGTCCTATCCCAACAGACTCTACTAAAGAGCCTGTCCTTTCTTACAACCCCCTTTAGGTACTGAAATGCCGCTCTCAGGTTTCCCTGGAGCCTTCTCTTCTCCAGGCTGAACAGCCCCATATCTCTCAGCCTGTTCTCAGAGGGGAGGTGTTCCATTCCTTCGATCATTTTTGTGGCCTTCCTCTGGACACACTCCAGCTGATCCACGTCTCTCCTGTACAGAGGACTCCACATCTGGATGCAGTACTCCAGGTGAGGTCTCACCAGCGCAGAGCAGAGGTGCAGGATCACCTCCCTCACCCTGCTGGCTACACTGCTGTTGGCTGTGGGAAGTTAAAAATGGGTGACAGCATTAGGAGCAGAGAGAGGGAGCTGGACATACCCAGGAGCCTCACCTGAGGCATTGGCTTGATCTTGGTGTTACCTGATCTATGGGTCGGCTGTCGAAATAAGCAGACACAAGAACAAAAAGGAAATATAGTTTCATTAAAAGCGGTGTAACCGCTTGGTTATACTGACGGTAGCACTTTCTGTCACAGTTGGATGCGTTACCAAACTCCTGCGGTGGCTGTTGAGTCTTTGGTATCCCTACACGAGGCAGTTGGCAGTTACCCATGAAATGCGAAAGCACTGGTAACTACTAATGAGGAGTGGGATGCTTTCTGCCATTTATTTATTTCAGTTCTGCAGAATGGTGCTGTTGAGCCGTACTTTGGGGGAGAAGGGTGAGGGGAGCAATTGCCTCAGAGAAAGGTGAGGGGTGCGAGGTGAGCAGAGGCCCATTTGGGTGATTCCATTTCAGTTCTATACCTTTAAGGTTTGTGTTTTCAAGCTCCTGTCTACAAACTAGAAACTTGATTTCATTTACAAAAAAAAAAAAAAAAAAAAAAAAAAAGGCAGCCTGAGTTCCTTACGTAATTATGGGAGCCCAGGAGCTGCCGCTTTAAGAAAGCCACAAAGTTCCCCAGCAAACCCCCTCCTCCCCCCCGCCGAACTTTGACGGGAAAGCGGTAATTAAAACCAAGCACGGCTCGGCGCGGTGGGTTTTGCCGTTTAATTTTATTTTGATATTTTGTCGTGACGGCGGCGGCTCGGACGCGGCCCTGTTGCATCAACTTCCTGTGAGGAGCCCCTCGCGGCGGGGCCCCGCGCGCGCGGCTCCTCCCGCCCGCGACCCAGCTTCCTGCGCGCGGCCCCGCCGTGCGCGCCCCCGCGCCGAGCCCCGCGCGCCGGCCGGCCGGGAGGGGGGAGGGGGAGGCGGCGCGCGGGCGGCGCGGCTCCGGCAGAGTTTGGTGCCCTACTTCACTCTACTTTAGTTTCACTCACTTCACATCCGGGCTTTTTCCCTAGGCAATGGGAGCCGCAGCACAGCCCGTTCCTTAGGCAAAGGGAAATAAATTCGCCGCACCGACGCGTCAAGTAGTCCCCCTCAGGAGGAGGCAGCGCGGCCGCCCCCGCCGGCATGGAGGCGAGAGGGCGGCGGGGGAGCTCCGAGAGCGGCGGGGGCGCTCCGAGGGCGGCGGGCC
>NC_034414.1:24236935-24256108 GCF_002078875.1 Numida meleagris
GGGGGGAGGAGCGGGCCGGGATGACACCGCGCCGGGCCCCCGCGGGGACGGGGGCTGCGGGCCCGCTCCCTCCGGCCGGGCCCAGCGCCGCGATGCTGCCGGGGAAGTTTGGTGCCGGGCTGGGGAACGATGCCTCTCGCTCTCGGTGATTGATCATTCGTAGTACACCCGCTGCCGCAGGTTTTTTTTTTTTTTTAATTTCTTTTATTTTTATTTTTAATTTTATTCCTTCCTTCCTTCTCCTTCCTTTCATTCGTCTTTGTGGCCCGAGCAGCGCCGGGAAAATTCCGCTTCTTCTGCAAGTTGTGCTCCGCCGGCCGCTGCCCCCGCCCCGGGCCGCCCGCAGCGGCACTCCGCTCCCGGCCCGCGCCGTGCCCCCGTCCTCCTCGCCGCCGTCCCTGCCCTCCTCCGTGCGTAGGTGGAGCGGCCCTGTGTGGGACTCTGCCATTTGGTGTGGTGCTCGTGTGCATGCTCCTTTCTTCGCTCGCCTCCGTGGTGGTGTTTTCCTTTTTCCCTGCTGTTGTGGTTTTTTTTTTTGTTTTTTTTTTTTTTTTTTCCTTCCCCTTTCTCTCTATTATTCGGAGCTCCGCTGTCGGGCGAGCCGCTTCGCAGCCACAGTTCTGCGGTGCCGGGGTGGGACGGCGCACCTGGGTTCGGGGTGGGTTTGGGGCGGCCGGGTGCGTGGGGCTCTCCCTTCAACTTCTTCTCAAGTGTCAAAAAATGAGGCCGGGAGCAGATGTGCTTCAATATGGAGAGGTTTCCAAGTTCCTAATTCTTGGGGGTGGAGGAAAGAGTGCCATTGGAGAGTGGCTTTTGTTTTCGATTGGTGAACAAATGTCATCACATTTCGGTCACGTGCTGTAATATTCTTTGTTCAGCTATCAAAGTATGGTATCTGCTACACCTGTTCCCACTTTTTAATTGCGAGTAACGGTGACTGCCCGCAGTCCTGCGGAGAGGCGTGCGTCCCTCCCCGCTCCCCTCCTGCCCTCTGCGTGCTCTTTGGGCCCGAGTGCCAGCTCCGCAATGAACTTTTCTTTGCTGTGGGGGGACTGTGTGGACAGGCCCCTTGCTCAGCACCTGCATGCCGGAGGGGCCGCATGGGATGCCGGATAGGGGCAGGCACCCACCTGGGCCCGTGGTGTTATCTTTGCTAGAGCTGCTGCTGCCCGCTGTCAGGGCAGGGGCCGGACACCCGTGTGCACCCCTGGAGGTAACTGGGGCTTGTCATGCTTAGCTGTGTGTCCTCAGGTGTCAGAAATAAGGGCTGGAGCTGTCTGTTTACTTTTTTACTGGAGCAGGGAAGTGCGGGGCTTGGATGGGAAGAGGCTTGTTGGGAGCTTAACTGGGGAAGGTAGTAGCATTCTTTTGGCAACCTTGGGGAACTAGGACTCTGATGCCTTCTACCCAGTTAACATGTAACACCAAAACTTCTATGTTAAGTTTGTTGATGGCTGTGTGTATAACTCTATAGTTTGTATCCAAATATTGACACTAAGTTACTAGTAAAAACAGGCTTTTAAACAATCAAAAAGTACTTAGAACCACTCATGTTAGCTGAAGAAGTTAGTTGCCACGCATTAGTAACAAGATCACAGGGTTTGGGGATTCTCTCTTCATCTGGCATGTTGCATGACAGTTCAATGGAACTGTTTCTTTGAGGGGGATTTTTTAATTACTGTTTTTAATAAGGAATTCTGCCGCTCAGTAAATGAGCTTTTAAATCTGTACTGGGGGGGGGGAAAGATGGTGCTTCTACATATTTTTAAACCTTTCAGCCTTATCGTGGTAGAGAAACTGGACTGTTGTCTGGTAGTTCTTATCGTCCAGAAGTTTGGACTGGTATAGAGGGAGCATTAAGCAACGCCCGGATTCCGTGCCGCACTGTGACGTGTATGGGACGTCCCTCAGAGGCCTGGAGAGCCGCTTGCCCAGCAGCAGGAAGGTGCTCGCTCAGCACCTGCTGCCTGTGCGGCCGCTTGCCCTGCCCCCGATGTCTGGCCACGCTGAGCCAGGCAGCGAGGAAGTGGGGTCGTGTTGGGTGGACGGCTCTGTGCTGCCCGTGGGCTGTAATTTGGAGTGCCACATTAAGGAATATTTTTTCTTTCTTCAGGATTATGTTGCTATTATTCATCTGAAGATTTCTATCTGAAAGCTTTTAATCTCTGCTCTTTTTGTGCATCGTGGTCTGGATTTGTTGTGAGGTGGGAGGAGGCATAGGAGGGGGAGGGTTGTTTTCTTCCTTTAGGGAATGAAAATAGAAAACTTCCCGTCAGAGAACTTAAATAGAGAAAAAGAAGGGAGCTGTGAATTTTCTGCAGTTCAAAGAAAAATACGGATGTGTTTTCCAGCTCCAGCAGTAAGATCTCTGCTTTGGTTTAGGTTTTGTGAAGCCCTCTTCACCCGAGGCCGCTCGGCTGCAGCTGTGCTTCGACTTTTTGGGCCTAAAGAGTTCTTACTGCAACTTGGCTCTGTTTTTAGAGATGAGCTTTTGTGTGTATGCCTGTTCAACTTTGCTGTAGAAATTCAAATAAAAAAAATATATATCCTCTGACTGAATCTGTGCAGCTGGTAAGATTTTTTTTAAGCTTTTTTTTTTTTTTTTTTCTCCTGGGAAAATAAGAAGTGTTTTAGTAGCTCTTCAGAAATTGGGATTGCGGTTGGAACACTTAAATAGCAGGCATGGCTATGGCCTAGGTTGTTGGTGCAGTTTGTTTATAATAGTCATAATTGCATATGAACGCGATGTAGCTTCTCAATTCCTTAGTACTTCTTAGAGGCAGAGTGAAGTGGACCGCTCCTATGGGGATTTCTTTATAAGGGGGGTTTCTCATTCAGCTCCGCACCGTCTGTACGAACCTTGAAGGACTAGCTTGTTTCTTACATTAGGGACACTTGGAGTACGGTACAGAAACTCAAGATAAACATCACGTGAGAAACATATGTTGGTGCCTTAACCTTTTTACTGTTTCGGTTTTGTTGCTTCTTGGTTTTGTTCAAAATCATCCAGAAAGGCCTTCACGACCTGGTAGGGCTTTTCTTTTTGAAGGAGTGTTATGGGCGATGTGAGCTGTTCCACAGCCTGACCTTTAGGAGAGGCTCCTTGTGCAGAAGGGCAGTGCTAAAAACCTATTATCAAGCTTGTAACAGTATTTCTTTACTGTCCCCTTCACCCTTTATGCTCACAACTGTGCGGTCACATGCGTGGCTGTGTGCTGGAAGTGTAAGGCTCCACAAAGGCCTGGCTCCTGCATGTTCGTGAATTGCCCTTGTTCAATTACTCTGTGCCAGAAAGCAGCTCACATCCTGCTTCTGATGTATTTTAACTACACAAAGGTTACTTGGGAGCAAGCTGCATACTGGGAAGGTGGGGCAGTGCGCAGGGGGGTGCGGGGTGCCCGCTGGTGAGAGGGGTGACGGATGGATCCTGTAAGTAGAGGGTGAGCTGAAGGATAGTTTTTATAGGTATCCTACATTAATATTTCATGTTCAGCACAGCACAACGCCAATGTCTGGCTTGTGCCGGTGGTAGAGAGATGCGTTATGCAGGCAAGAAAAGAAGTTTATTTACAGCTGGGGGGAAACTTTGTATTGTTTTTTTCTTATTACAAATAAAGTCTCATTTCAAAAAGGGAGAAAAATAAAATCCACACAAAACACGTGCATTTCTACGTGGTAAATAATTTATGGCCCCTGCACCTTACAGAGTTCCTTACTCTTAAGATTGGTAAAGTATGTTTTTAAGTTGCTTGACTCTGCTTTTGTGTTAAAACCTCACAGAAGCGGAGTGCCAAGTGTAGAAATAGGAAGGCTGCAAAATGTACAGTAAAGTCAAGTTATTTTTAAAAATGTATTTAGCACTGATGAAAGACATGCTCGTGTAACAATCAGGCTTTCTAGCTGCACTCACCAGTTTTCAAAATAATCTTTAAATCTGCAGAAAGTTCAGAAAGCTCCGTTCCTTTGGACTGGGCTCAGTGCTGTGCCTGCTCCCTAACAAAGCTGTAACTTTGCCACCAACTCTTTTGTTTTAACACTTTGATCGTCCCAGGCCTTTGAGGAAAAAAAATTGTGCTCCTTGGTATAGGTTTCTCTGCAGAATTTATTTTGTATTGTGCTGTTTACATCACTTTAATATCTCCATAGGAATTATCAAGTACCTCGTGCCTTGAAAGCTGTGTGCCGAGGTGGTTTGACCTATTGAACGCTCCTTCTTACCTGAGGTTTCTTGTTCATTGTCGCTGCAAACGCTCGCTCTTTGATTACAGATTGTGTGCTCAGAGCATCCTGCAAAAAAAAAAAAAAAAAAAAAAAAAAAAAAAGAAAACCCAAAAAACCCCACCAGAAAGCAAACATCACCCCAGCCCCCCAGCCTGACGCTTGTTGTTAGCGGTGGAATGCATTTCTGTGTGGTACATAAGGAGCGAGGCTCTGCTTAGCGTGAGCTGTCTCGTAGGCCGTGTTCACGCCGCTTCTATTTTAATGTCTGATGCCTTAAAACGCGCGTCTTCCGGCTGCTGCCCTTCCCTGACAGCACCGTGCTCCTAGGACAAAAGGCGGTGTTAGCAAGTTCACTCGCTGCAGAAATTGTGCTTGTTGCCTCTTGGTATGATGGACTCTACCGTTGTGTGTGTAATTAGAAATATGTTCTGAAAACACAGCCAATGCAATTTTTTAAAAGGGAGCATGGAGATGTGGAGGGGGGAGCACTTGAGGGCAGGCTGGGGCCTCTGAGGTGGCCTGAGCCCGGCTGGCCTCGGGCCTGCAGGAGGGGGACTCGCACCTAGCAGCAGGCTGTGGTCGGGCTGCTGGCTGTGTCTGTGCCTGCGCGACACTCGCTGTCAGCGCTAGGGAACGTCGATTCCTTCCCGTGCTCCCCTCCAAGCCTGCCATCCCGCTGCCGGTAACTGTGCGTCCCAGAGGCGCGTGGCTGCAGATAGTTAATGGGAGAGATCCAGTGGTATCCGAGTGAAGATTTAAATTGTTTTAGCCAAACTTCTGAGTAGTCGCAATAATTATTTTCTGATAAGCTGGCTGATAGTAACTATGGCAACAGCTGTCTTTGGCCTGTGGACAGTATCGCTGTATTGACAAAACCCTCAGATGCTTCTAAGGCCTTTTGCCTACGTGGGCAATGCACTAGGACGTCCATCAGGTGATGGGGATGCCACCTTCCCCTCCCTGCAGCACGGGGCCCTCTGCCTGTTTCCCTGGGTGCTGTGCTCCTGCTCTCTAGCTGAAAGCGGTGCACGGACCACTCTTCCACAAAGGCTGGCAAAACGTACTGATCCTTAGAGATGGAATTACATGGGCATGTTCCTGTTTCTTTAAAAATAAGAAAAACCCCGAGCTCGGGAGGAGAAGGAGGAAGAAAACAACAAGGAAGACTTGTTCATTTTGATCACTGGTTATTTCCTTCCTCACTAAACCTTCTTAGAGCAGACTGGTAGGGGGAGCTGCCCTTCCCTTTGCTGAAGTACAGCGTATTCTTCTCTGAGGCCTACGCTGAGATGCAGCTATTTAGCGTTCAGCTAAGCTCGGCTGCTTCTTGGAAGAGACGTGAGCTTCTGCTTCAGCACGGCTCAGAAATGGAGGAAGAGAGCAATCTCTTTCCAGCTGACTAAATTCTGGACAGGGAGAATGTGCCCCTTACCAAACATACTTTTCCTATTGATATTCAGAAGCGCGCTCTTTGAAAACAGGCTTTAGTGTTAAAAACATAGCAGTCCTGGGGAAAAAAAAAAAATAACATCTCTACGTGCAGTGAGATTAAAAAGCCGTACTCTGTTCTGCATGCTTGAAAGTAGCTAAACTGCTGATTTCTCAGTTGTTGGATAGCTGATGTGTATTTATACTGAAGTCTTTGTCTCCTTAACAGCTCCAGCCTGTGAGCAGTAGCTGCTGGCTCTGTTTACCTGCTGCCTCTCCATCCCCGTGTGGTGCGTGCGTTCTGGCCTGCAGAGGCGTGCAATATGGCCTACAGCTGGGCTCTTCAGCACGAGCACTGCTTGTGCAAACTACAGGCCCCAGTCTGCCATGCTCCAGTGTTGTCTGCAGGCTTGCCTGCGTAGTGCTGCACTGATGCATCCTGGGACTTGTAGTTTGCATTTGCAGGAGCTTGAGACTTAGGGTGACAGGTGAAATATGCTATAAATCCTAGAAACTGAATTGTCGCTGCCATGAGCAATCCCTATCAGGAGAGCCGGCTGCTACTGCTGTGCAGCAGCACATACATTTATCCATGAGTCGGCTTCTAGTCAAGTGGTATCTTCGGGGAAAAGCAAGTGATGAAGTCAGTCCTCCAGCTGCACGTGTGTTCTTATACAAAGAGTATGTAAGTAATTGCATGAATTGCTTGTCTCATCTACGATTGCAAGTGCAGTGTTTGATCTTCTGGAAACGTTGCATCTTTCAAGGTAAAGTTGTGGATGGAAACATAGCAGGAGGAGGCTCCCCTTGCTGGTGCTGCTGGTGCCTCGTTCCTCCAGAAGTGCTACCTGGTGCTTACGGTGGATTCTGCCACAGGGAGAAGGCGTGTGAGCAGCTCTTTGCCTGCTGAGACCTGACTTCTCTGTGTGGCTGCTTCAGCTGGAACCATGAGGGCACAGGGAAGCATGCTGCTTCCCTACCGTGGCGGTTAGTGACATCACTGTTGTCACCGCGGACACACGGAATCCCCGGTTCCTGTGTTTGACAGGTGAGGCCAGAAGCACGCCGTGGCCAATGCTTGTCTCACTGCACTTCGGCTCTGGTCCTTGTGCTTGGATTCATGTGGAGCTTGTATCGAAGAAAGCAAAGTGTTTCTGGAAAAGAGGTAGAGGAGTAGGAACTTTCAAAACACTGGTTTTCGGTGTTTTGTTTTGTATCCGTAGGAATTACTTATTTTCACATTGACTTATGTTGAGTGGGACTTGCTGCAGTTAATGTGGACATTAATATGGTTTCAATTGTTAGGCCCGTAGCAAGTTTCGTATTTGCTATAGTCTTGTGTGCCAAGTCTTGGATACTGCAGTTGTCTTAATTTTTAAGTGAACAAGTGCTTAGCTTTAACTCTTGGTCCCAATTTATTAGGTCAATTTATTAGTTCTGAAGTTTGTGGGAAATAATAACCAAAAAAAGGCTTATCATTAAGTGCCAAGCAATACCAAATGAGCCTTTTTGATGTTTTTGGAGAGTTTAATTAGAGCTCCAGTCATGTAAAAATTCATGTGTGTTTTGCTTCAAGCTCTGCATAAGTCTGAATGCCTAAAATCAGAACACGAATAGGTAGTAGTACGAGCAGGACTTCCAAACTTCTAAAATTGGAAAGTAGCTTCTGCGTATCCACCATATCTACGTCTGTGTGGCAAAATTCTTCTCTTAGAAATGCACGAAATTCAGCTCAATATAAATTTAGAGTGTATATTTGCTTCATAGTGGCCTGAAAAAGAAAGTTGACAAAAAAAAAAAAGTTGTCTTCTCTTTCACCTGTACAGACTTTAAATGTGACAGATATTTAGGTAGTAATAGCTTCTTCGAGGCCAGGGATGTATTTTGTCGGCACTGATGGTTTGTACAGTCTGTACGTTGCTGACACTTCTGTTTAAAACAGATACAAATAAGGAAAATCCGTACCTAGGACCTCGTGTGTTCTCTAAGAGTTAATAGTGTTTGCTAATAGTGGTGTAGCTTTCTTTAAGGATTCACAGCCCATGGAGAGCAAGCTGCTGGCAGGTCGCACAGTTAGCTAGATAGTTACTATTGGTGTATTGACATGATTAGAATGTTGTTATTGTTGCAGTGCAACGATGAAATTCCCTTCACCAATTGGAACTACACAACCGGCAGAAGAAACTGAGATAAATCCCTATGTAGTGGAACGGTGATGTATCTTGTCCTTCAAGGATGTAGTACCTTCCGTGCAGAGCCTGTGACAGTGCCCCTTGTAATGCTGCTGGTATCAGGGTATTCGAGATAAGGAATGTGGGTAATAGGGATGTACAAAAGGATTCGGTGCATAGCTGTACAGAAAAACTCCTCTATAAGTATCTCTTATCTCAGAAGAGCAAGCGTGTCCTGATCTGGGAGGAAATTCAGGCCATGCTGAAGTCGATGAGAAGTCTGCTGTTGGATGAGGAGTGCCATGGGTGACTTCATTCTTTTCTCCCCAGAAGGTAGTTTTAAAGGGCTGCAGCACCTAGCAGGGTTTGAGGAATCTCGCTTCTGTTTCTGATGTTGCTGCTGGCCCTTGGATCTCACACCAGTTACTTTGTGTGCCAGTGTCTTTACTGTTCCTTTAAAAAAGTGGTTAATACTGAGCTCCTGTAAAGCTTTGTAAGAACGTGGAATGTATTTATTCAGGGCTTTTGCTTAATGTGCTAACACAACAAAATTTTAAATGAAAGCCAGAAATTAGTCCTTGACATGTCCAAGGATTTGTCTCTCTCTCCTTTTTTGCCAGTATGACAAAACTGCTCCGACTGAGGTGATCAGTCTAAAATTTGCATAACCTAATGTGCAGTGGATTTTAAAAATAATAATTAAAATCAAACAAGAAAATGCACAAAAAAACCCCCACACCTCTAAGAAACCTTTCTCATAACTTTGTAGAAGGACTACAATGACCCATGTTTATGATGAAACTTTTGCTAGTTTGGACTGGGGCTTAGCCTGCAGTAATTGTCTTTGATAAAGTTTTTATTGTGTAAATCTTGTTGTGTGTGCAGCACGAATTTGCTGTGTTAAGGATGCTCTTGTCAGTGACTCTGAGTGGAAAGGATGTGGCAACCTGAGCTTCCTTTGCTACCCTTTCAGATTCTGTTCTGGTCATGAGTACATTGGGAAGGACTAGAGTTTCTGCTGTTTCTGGGCACCAGATAGCTCTCCTTGAGCCAGCTGCAGTTCTTCTTCCTCTCCCAAAGGTGAATCCCATCATACCTCTAATTCTGCATTATCAGAAAATCCTGCTGAAATTGCCGGATTTATCACCATGAGACTTATTTCAGAATCAGTCTGTTTCCGTTGCCTGCCTGCTTTGATATATTTCACCAGCTCTGCTTTTCCTTTGAACTTCGGGCTTTAAGTACACGTGGAAATCTCCCCTTTCTCTTAATTATTATGAATTCTCAACACTGGATGGCAATTTCTTCTAGACTTCAAGCTTGCAACGTACTTGCAGTGTCTTCTCTCACCCTACTTCTTGCAGAAATGATACTTGGTTGCCTGGCTGTTGGTGCAGAGCTCTAATAGGTCACGCTGTGTTTAACTGAATCACGTGTCTGTTCCTGTGATGATGAGCTGCAAATTTTGCAGCCAGTCAAAATGTGATGCTGTTGGCCTGTTGCATCTAAATGCATGCTCTGGGCTAGTCCCTGACTGGAAAGAGTATCCCATCAGCTGTGGGGTTGATTAGTTCAGTGCAGATCTGTGCCTTCGCTAATTAATGCAAGCAGCACAAGTTGTTTTGGTTTGCTGTTGTCATTGCTACAGAACTGCACGAGTGGGAAGGTTGATCTTAGATTTGCTCCTTCCCGGTGTAAGATAAGCATGACTGATTCCTCAGAACTTTGGCTCTCCTTTCTGTTTTCCCTTTTCTAACTTAGTCTGTCCTCCTCTGCCTCTTGGTTTTGTCCCAAACTATTGGTTTTCTGTATGCTGAGTAAATTTTTGATATAATGGATGATTACAGCATTGTTCCTGTAAGCTGACTTGCTCGGAAGCTTTTGAGAACTTTTACTGAGGAAGTTGACAGGTATCTGTTAAATCCCTGCTTCATGTGTATGGAAAGTATTATATATGAGGCAAGTCTTTATTTTCTCTCAGGTCTGTCAGACTCCTGTGACTTCCTTGGGAATTCTTGCATAATATGGGAAAGGTGATAAAATACTATCTATGCATTTTTCCCTATGTTTTTGCCGCTTTGCACTTGAGATATGTTTTAAGCCTTCAGCTATGAAACCTCCCTTGTGTTGTGTTTAAATGTTTTCTGTGTTGCTTTTGATGCTGTAATCTTTGGTAGTCCAGACTCATATAGTCTTCTTGGGGATCAGAGGTTGTGTTAGAAGGGGCTTGACGTCATGCAATAAGCTTTCACATATGTTTCTGGTCCTCATATGGCCCCCAATCCCCCCGCCCCCCAATCATATAATGACCAGAGTCTAAATACAGAGAAGCTGAGGTTCTGAGTATTTTTTCTCTGTGGGATTTAACAAACAAAAATCCATCCTTAGAACAGCAGGAAGAGGACTGTGTAAGGATGAGGTAATGAAAGGAGCACATAAGAATTCTTGTGTGTGTGGAGACAAATGTGTTTAAACACCTTTTCTAGCACAGCAATAGGACCATTAAAAATCTGGGCATTAAATTTTATAGAGAAGAATTAGTTCAAAGAAGTTGCAGTAAGAATGGACACCACACTGATAGCACGGTAGTACTGTGATCGTGAATATTCTAAGTGTCAGTCTTCGCATCACAGAATCGTAGGCTCTAGGTGCTGCTGTGGTACACGCAGCATTAGTTCAGTACCCTGCACTGTGCTGCCTCATCTGGCTGCCTGCCCTCCTGCCATGTGGCTGCTGTCTCCAGTCTCCTGGGACAGTGTTGGAGTGGGGCTCTTGCCTCTGTGGAACCAGAGGGTGCCAGGAGAGCATGTGAAGGTTGTAGTAGTGCTGATGTGAGGGGATCTGAAAGAGGGATGTCCCTCAGCAGGACGTTACTGCCCTCTCTCCCTGCTGAAACCCTGCAGGGATGGGCCCTGGCTCCATGGGAACAAAAGTCGTATGAGGGAGAGGGCTGACTGACTACTTCAGACTGCTGATCCTTTTGCTTAGAAGTGGAATCATGCCGTGCTCCATGAAATGCTTTCACTCTCCATCAGCACTAGGATTTATCTATAAAAATGGATAAAACTGCATTTTAGCATTCCTACTCTGAGGAAACAATCAGTTAAAAATCTGTGGCAGTCAGCGTGGGTAACTGTAAAGCCATGTCTTGGACACTTTTTCATGTAGCAGAAGTCTTTCACTCTGCGGGAGTCTTGCACTCAGCTTTTCTTCCATTACACACTAATTTTGCACTTAAGTGATTCCATGTTAGATTGTCAGTGATTCTGTGCTATGTTTGTTATCTAGCATGTAAATCTTTTTACTTATATTGAATAATCATGGTTTTGAGAAGAACTTCTATGAAGTATATGGTGACTTGAATCCTTCCTTTCAGCTTAGTGACTACCATCTGTACTCCCACACTGAGTGTGACTACCCCAGCTACAATTACCATTCTCCAAATGCTTCAGTTCCCATTTGTGAGCTTGTGAGGGGAAGAAAAGAACAGAAGGCTTCTAAGGGATGAGAATGGAGAACGTAAAAGGGAAAGGGGAGGCAAGATTTGAGGTTGATACCTGTGCCTGTATCTGGACAGGGAGCAGCAAAAAGTGTCAGCTGGCTGGAATGTAGGGGAAGGAAGAAGAGAGCACATCAGTGTAATAATTTTGGAGTGCTTCCTGTTGACTTGTTAATACTGCATGGAATTTGGCCCAGGCAATCCGCTGTTGTGAATCAGCACAGTTTATTCACTGGAGTATAGGTGTGCCTGTCCTTATTTGAGAGTCTGCTTCACTTGAAAGATAACAGGTCAGTCTGGTGAATATTACTATTGCCGCATTTTGGATTAGAAACTGAGGCAGAAATAAGTTCCTTTATTCTGCTTTGCTGTGAGTTTGTTGAAGGCTTTAACCCAGAAGCAGAGGCCTTCCCTCTTGTGTTTAATCCAGGAAACTGCCCGCTTCCTTCAAGTCCTGAATGTTGCTGCAATATAAACAAAAACAAGCTTAAAAGCAATTTACCGATCACGTATGGGTGGTGTACAAATAAGCAGTGCTTGCCCCAGAGGAGGTGAGACTATCATAAAACAAATCGTACAAAATATGCAAGGTACTTTTGTTTTTGAAGTTTGGGATATATTCTTTTATTAGGTTGTCTTGGATTGAAGGAAAAGTAGGCATTTGAATAAGAATGGGAGACCTTATGGTGCATAGGGGAGATTATGATTAATAGATGAGAATGTGAAATCCTATGGAAGTGTGGAGTTGCATAGATAAGGCCCGCTGCCCAGAAAGAGAGCAGAGTTCAGTTCTACAGAGCTTGAAAAAATATTGAAAGGTAGTGGTGGTGGTTGTTGCTCTTGGATTTTCATTTATTTACTTATTGGTCCCCCTTTCTGGCTCCCTTGTGCTACAGAATTAGTACGGAAAACTGCAAATTACCTCGCAAGCATGGTTATGTTTCTGAAAATACTGTTTCATATTCTTAATGTACCCAGAGGGTCAGAGTTAAGGTTAGTACTTGCATTTACTGAACTGAAACATCTCCAGAATGCACTTTGTCTATGATCGGTGTGTGAATGCTTCCAATATCTCCAGTGCATGATATTGCTATGTTTCCGTATCATGTTTTATGGGTCTGGTACAAAGAACTTAATGTAGTTGGTTGCATGAAACAGTTCAATGCACTGCAAAAATAACCAGTTTCATCAGTGTTGAAGTCTTAGCCACTTGTTAAAACTGTTCTGTACGCAGCTTATGTGAGCAGAGTTCTCCAGCTCTCCCACGTGAGCGCTGCTCAGGGACAGATATCTTGCTCCGTTAATTTGGACAAACCCCTTTACCAAGTGGAGAATCAGCAGCATCAGCAATACTCAGATTTCTGCGTTTATCCCAGCTGCTGGTCCAGCATTGCTTCCACTAAGTCTTCTAGCACTGCTCAGAGAAATTATATTCCAATGCAAACATGAGAGATCTAGCTCCTTTTTTGTTATACACCTCAGTGTCTAATGTAAAATATCTCGCTGAAAGGTGCGAGTCCGGTGCTTAAAACTTCATGCCGTTGATTCAGTGGCTATCCGTAATGTTAGGCTCTGCTGTGGTGTTGAGTAATAATCATTCTAATGTATGTCTCTTATTCTGAAGCACCTCCAGGTATGACCCTAAATTTCATATAAACCACACTGTTTGTGGTATCTGCCAGTGTCTTATGGTATTTCTAGAGCTTAGGAACTCTGACGTATGCTCTTCTAATGTTTTGTTAGTCGTTTGTATTTTGAGGCACTGGTTCTACATAAGCCTTGGGTTGACGTTCAGCAGTAAACTGTTTTAGTAGTCTTACTGAAGTGTTTTTATGTTGTGACATCTCAACTCTGTAACTGTGGAGACAGTTTCAAGGCCAAATACAAGGCAACTTGAGTAACTGCCGTGTCTCATTCATTACTGTACAATGTGAATTCTTTGTTTTTGCTGATCTCTCGAGTTGTAGATTGAAACTTCTCAGAGTATCTTCTTGTGTTAACAGTTTAGTGACTGGCATGCTGCTTCAGTTAATTTATGTGCAGTTAATCCCATTGACATCAGCACTGCTTAATGAAATAGTGTTTCTAAAATAATCTTCAGTGATATTGCCTTGACATTAAAGGCTTGAGATCTGAAGGGATTGTATTAGCTGGTACTGCATTTTTACAGAGAGAAAGCTTTGAATTCTTGCTCTCAGTGTTGCCAAAGAAAGCAGCCTGCTTTGTGTGTGTGCCTCAGAGAAATGTGAAGTAGAACAACACGAGAACAGTGTAACAGTGGTAAGGTCAGTTTGCATCATGGCTAGGACCAATTGCTTGGAATGGCAGCACATGGGCGTAAATCTGGAGACATCCATACAGTTGTCCAATTCTTCTTTCGTCTCCGAACAGCCTAATGTGGGAAGAGAAGATTCCTTAAAATCATCACGTGTATTTTGGAATATATCAGAATCAACTGGGTATTCCTAAATAGTAGTTGAAGTAGTATCACCTGACCTTGAACTTAGGAGGCGAGCTAGAGGATGTGTTCGTTTTTATTATTAAGGAGATTGCAGAGTTTGCTTGATACCATTGGGAGCTCTTATACCTTTCTTGGTGCTCAGTGAGAGATGGGACAATTCAGAAGGAAAGTTCCGCATCCAGGTTCTGCATCTGGAAGACAGATCGTGCAACTGTGACAGGCTTTACTGATGGGTTGGAGAAGAGAGATTTTGTTCTATGAATTATCAGCAGAAGCACAAAAACATGAATAGATTCGGTACAAACACATGCTATGATTAAATCCCCTTTCATTTCTCTTGGGGATACTGGCAAATTCGTCCTGAAATGTTCAGCCTATGATAATGCAAAGTACAAGAACAACTAGTAAATCTGAGGTTCCCAACTACAAGTAAGTGGCAGTTTCTTTGAGTTGTTGGTTTGTAGTGCTGTTTGTTGCCTGTGTAGTTGGCGCAAATGATCTTTGGGATGACAAGGGCATTATTTTGCTGGTTCCTCCTTCACAGCAGGACCAGCTCCGGTGCCATTACTGGCTGAGGAAACAACTCACTCCCTGAAGAAAACGAACAAAACCCCCCAACTTGTGGTCTCATAAGCAGAAGGTTATTTAAATAAAACGGTGCTACCCACTATGTAAAACAAAAACACAATGTAGAGCAGCTTGAAATTTTTATTTTCGTCCTTTTGTATGACCTAAAGAAATCTGTCATGTAAACTGGATCATGGTCAGCTTTCTCACTAGTGTAGATGAGCAGTAATTTTATTGAGGCATTGTTTGTGTCTTTGTGAAACTGATCACAAAGCTTCTGTTTTTTCTTATATGCTTTTTTTTTACGTGATACTTGCTTGTTCCGGATAAAGATGATAAGCTTATTGGGCACATCCATCTTCATCTTGCTGCCTGCAGCAATACTCAGAGGTGGCATATGTGGGACACTTGCTTTGTTTTCCAGGCCCTTAGTAATTTGGGCTCTAGAAAATGGAATTCCTGTGTCAGGATTTGCAGACTGAGACCTGCTTGTTTATCCTGCATGGCTCTCAGTTTGGCTATCTTCTAAAGCTCATCTGTCGGAAGAGGAGGAGGTTGACAGTGATGAGAAGGCAGACATTCCCCAAATTGTTTAGGCAGTGCTTTCTAGCAGAATTTGCAGTATTTTGTTAGAAAATTCTATTCAGTATTTGTGCTGGGTCTCAGCTTGGGGTGATGCATTTCCTTCAGCTGGATTTCCGTGTTAAAAAAGAGGGCATCCAGTACTGCTCCAGGGTCAGGCAGGACCTGATGACTTCGGCAAGTTTCGTTTTCTTGGAGAGGAGTCAGGCATTCATCTACACGTTCCCCTGGAATCCATTGGTTCAGGAGATCTTCAGTCAGCTGGGAAGAGGCCAAATTGCCGCCAGTCTTAAATGGGTCCTGGCAATTTTTCCAGCAACTGTCCATGGTTTGTTTAGCGCTGCGTTCCGGCTTTCTGGGCCTTCCTTCGTTAACGGACTAACTGCCTGAATCTCCTTGGGCTGACATCCTGGTTGGTGAGGGATTTCTAGGAGATTTATCAGTAAAACGGACTATGTAATAAAAAATAATAATATATATATATATTCAAGGATGTGGCTTTTTTATGTCTTTTAGTGATGCATTATATCACGCAATAGGCATAAAACAGTTTGGTTTCTGCTTCAGAGGTTGCAATTTCTGTTTTTAATGTTACGTGCTTGAATTATAGCCTGGTTTATTTACCAGAAGGACCAACCTCCAAAGCAACCCAAGACTTGCTGGTATGGCTGCTCAATGTGATAATATGTAAGAACTAACACGGTGCCGAGGACCAAATGTCCATCTCATCTAGCATCTTGCCTTTATCAGCGGCCAGCAGCAGCAGCTGACTGAACAGCATAGGAAACAGGGGAAGCCTGTCAGCTGCTGAAATATTAACAGAGTAAGTTTGTGACAGACACTTGTTCAGCCACTGCCTGAGATGGAAACTGCGTTTGGGCTGCTACAGTGAGGAGAGCAACTTCAAACTAATTATAGGTGAACTTGATGGCTTTTTTGAACTCATTTATATTTGTTGCTCCCAGTGCTCCACAGCAGCGAGCTCCATGCAGTTTAACCACATTTCCTGTGTGTGGGGTGGGTTGATGTGAGAGAACCAGTCCCACTCTCAGCGTGCTCTCCAGTTGTCCTTCATCTCCATGCCACTGTAACTCTGTGTTGAGGTGGGGTGGCCAGAGCTACATGTAACACACGTCACAGCCAATTGTTCCCTGTTTAGTTCTTAGCTGTGTTTCTCATAAATGCTGAGATTTTTTTTTCCTCTTTCTGCTGCTGGGAGTTGAATCTTGCTTGCAACAATCTCAGTATCTTTCTCCTGAGTAGTAATGCTTAGTTTAGACTCCTTGTGTATTTATAGCTAAGGTTATTTTTTTTTCCCTCTGTTACTTTGCACTTGTTAATACAGGGCAATAAAACGACAAATGAAAATAAATTATTTGGTATTGTCAAATCTGCTATAACTCTGAACTTTTACTTTCATTCTAACTATCTGCGGTAATGGGAGTTGTCATAATGCTCTCGCCCTCTGCTTTTGCTAGATTAGTCACAAATACACTCACAGGCTTAGCGTGATCCTTGCTATGGTGTCTTCCCAGCTGTATGACTGTTTAGTGTTTTGTTTTCAGTCTTTAAATGTATTCTTTGGGAGGGGAAGGTACCCTCATGGATTTTGCTCTGAGGTGATGCAAAGTGTACAGATTGGTTCACCTTTCTCTTTTAGATGCAACATGTGGTGTATGAACATTCCACTGGCCCAGATCTACATATTGCAGTGCCCATTTTCCTTTGCTTTGAAGTTGGATATCCAGGAGCTTTGTATCATTTAGCCTGCAGTCTGCTATGTTCTCCAATCAACGCCTAGGAGACAGAATTCTTTAGAGATGGGATTTCTTTGCGCAGTAGTTTTAATGGCCGTTGCTTTGTAAGCTTAGTGTTATGAATTGCATCATTTCCTGTAGGTAGCGTCATCCTTGCATCTCTTTTTCAGTTCTTTCCTCTTTTTGGGCATCATTGTCTTGTCTTTTTAATGCAGTCCATCACATTTTTGTTATGATCAGCTGTAAGTTTAGTTTTTGAATAAACATCAAGAATCCACCGCTTATCTCTCCTATTGTTATCTCAGTAGCATTTTTGTGGCTTTATCTGAAACTCTGATTTTAAAGCCAAAACTACTCTCTCACTCAACGCTGATCTCAAATAGGGAATATTTTCATTGGTTCTAAAGCAGTTTGGCTGCTAGGTGAATAGCAGATGTTAAATCCCATAGGTTTAATCCTTGTTTAACTAAAACACCCCAGTTGGATTTTGGGGAGTATTTTTGTATTAATGAGTCAAATTTCTGTGAAGTGTGTGAGTAGACATTTTCAGTGAAGAAATATTGCTGGAAAGTAATATTTCTTTGATTATTGTGTTTCTAAATGTGAATTTACTTTTTTCCTGCTGGCTGGGGATGAAGTAGTTAGACTGACAATGTAGTGTGTGTGTGTCCTTTCTTACCATGTCTGAGGAGCAGGAAGAAGGGCTGCGACAGACACTTCTGTCCAGAAGACTGCTAGCCTGGAGGGCAAGATGACTGATGCTTCGTGTACGAACATGCAGATGCGACATCCACACTGTAACACTTTCTCCGCTGTAGGAAAATTTCATCCTTCAGCCTTGCTAGCAGTCCCACAGCGCTGTACACATTTGTAGACATCTAAGTGGTTTATTAGATTATTGTTGGAGGAATCAACTCCCTCTCAACTTCTTTCAATTTGTGCATTTAGTAATTTGAATTGCAATTTTACATTATTGTGGTCAGAAGCTTACTGCAGTTTGTGCTGTTGTGCGGATGCATACTTGCAATGCTTGGCAAGTTGTGGGAAGTTGTTTTTTTTTTTAGGTAGGTTAGTATTAATCTTCTGTGGAATTTGGACAGTCTGTAGTGTACTGTGTGACTGCAGTGGGAAGCTAATAGCTGCAGAAAATGTAATTCATAAAAATGATTGGTATCTTGCCTGCTTGTGTAAGAACTTGTATGCAAGTTTTGAAAAAGTAGAACTCATGATTTTAGATGTTTATGAATGGGAAACCAGGGTGATTTTGTTGTTGTTTTTGCAGCACATGTAGTCTAAGCAGCTGAAGCTTACTTGCGTTTCTGTTTCGGCAAACCATTATTTGTTGCTCTAGTGAACTTTATTTAGACACTGCTAGAAACATATGGAACTAGGGATTAATCCTTGTGTTATTGTAAATCAGGTATTATTATTAACAGAGTGTTTTTATTTGGAAGATGAAATGCTGTAAACATCTTGATGGAGGCTGTTCTAATGAACTAGGTTCTGAATCTAGCAACACATGCTACTGCTGAGCCGGAGTCCGTTTGTCTGTTCACTAAAAAAAAAAAACATCCTAGTCTCTTTAAGGGGGAGGGAGAAAAAGTGCTTCTTAGCATTCTGCCTTCTTCCAAGGCTGGAGCCTGAAGTGTGTGTGAAAGGATGACATACAAGCCACTTCCCCCACAGAACCAGTGCCAGATATTTTGTGCTTCTTAATGCAACTAGAGAAAATTGAAAGGGCTGAAATAATTGGAATTCTTAATGTTTCTCCAATAGATGATATGAAAATATGCCATTTAGCACAGGTTAAAATGGCAATAGGGACTATTACTCACTAGGAGCGACTTCCTAGATGTTAATTGCCTCTTGTTTTGGAGTTCTTAAAAATGCCATGTTTGTTTTCGGAACTTAAACACCTCCTGCCTGGTACAAGGATGTATATTTTTCTTGCAACAGAAGGGGCAGAAAAAAGGGTGTGGAGAGTGATGTCTTCGTGCTCTCCTTCCTTCTAGGGCAGGTGTTTCTTGGAAGAGGAGGGACAAAGCAGACCTTGTAACGCAGTTCAGGTATATTGTGCAGGATGGAGGGAGGGAAGAGCTGCTCAGATTTTGAGGTCAGATGACAAACTTCCAAAGGGGAAGAAAGAATAGGTTTTCCCAAGGTGTGTACATGAACTTGTTCTCTCTTTTCTATCTTTTTTTTGTGTTGGATGTTGTTTAATTATGAGCTCTTTAGGAGGACTGTTATAAATGTTCTGTGCATTAAATATGTCAGGGTTTCTGTTGCACTGAGTGAGAAAATCACTGTTCAAATAATTATATATTAGACAAAAAAGTTGTGTGTAGTCTGAACTGCCTGGGAAATCTTTGGGCTTTTGTTACTTTTTCTTTTTTGGATTGCTGTGGGTTGGTCCCTGAAAGGAACAAGCTGGTGTGTGATTGCATGTTGGTTTTTTGGTTTGATTTGTTTGCCTTTTTTTTTTTTTTT